>NW_022631214.1:173940-269540 GCF_010015895.1 Lontra canadensis
TGCCCGGCCCGGCCTGCCGCCCGCCGCCGCCCAGGGCCCGAGCCCGCGCGGCCCGCACCGAGCCCGGCGGCGCCGCGTAGCGCAGCGGCAGCGGCAGCGGCAGCGCGGGAGCCCGACGGCGCGGCCACAAGGTCACCGCGCACCATGGAGGCCAAGGTCCGCCAGAGCCGGCGCTCGCGCGCGCAGCGGGACCGCGGCCGGCGCCGGGAGGCGGCCCGCGACGCCCGCGACCAGAGCGCGTCGTCGGGCGACGAGACCGAGCCCGGGCCTGGCAAGGAGAACGCGGGCCTGCCCCGCGCGCCCCCGCCCCGCGCCGCCGCCGTGCGCCCCCCGCGCCGCCGCCGCCGCGAGTCCAGCTCGCAGGAGGAGGAGGTCATCGACGGCTTCGCCATCGCCAGCTTCAGCACGCTCGAGGCCTTGGAGGTAGGTGGGGCGGCGGGCGAGGCGCTCCCGGGGCGGCGGCACACCCACCCCTTAGGGCTGCCGGGCCGCGTGGGCCCGGCGCGCGGCTCAGGTCGCTGCTTGGGGGCCGGGCAGGCTGCGGGGGGCGCCGGCGGGGGCGTCTGGCTCGGCTGGGGAGAAAAGGTTCGGAACGGCACTGTCTGACCGAACGCCGCCGGGTCGCGCGCGCCTCTTCTTCAGCTGTTTTCCTTTTTCAAAATACCGCTTGGCTGGGCTCGGGACGTGCCGGGGTGAGCACTGCCGGTCCTGTGAAGGCGGTGGCGGAGGGGGTACTTCGAGACTCTTCCCGCTCCTCTCCTGCTCTCCGGTTTCTGTTCAGACGGAGACAGGCGGGGGGATTTCCGAGACCCCTGTCCTGACTGCTGCTTCACTGGCTGGTCAGTAGGACGGCAGAAAAACAAAACCCCCAAAAAACAAAAACGCTTGTGTGGCTGAGTTATCCAGACAATGTTTGCTCAGCAATTGCGGCCCCTCTTGTGCGAACCCAGGTGAGTCGAGAAGGAATGAGTACTGACTGTCGGGTTTGGCCAGTGCGGTCTCGTAGAACTGGGTAGAAGTCGGACACCACAGTCCCGCCAGCCTGGCCAGCCCCCACCCCGCACCCTCCAGGGGCCCGTTGCAGCACTGACTAGGGGCCCGGCTTCCGCTGGGTTTGGGGGTCCCAGAGATTGCCCAGTTAACAGCCCCCCTTCGTTTTTCTGGGGCTCGGGAGCCAGTGGCCTGGGATCTCCAGTCGCAGGCTGAGCTTTGGGGAGAGGTGCCTGCAGGGAGCCCTCCCTGAGGTGGGCCAGGTCTGTGGAGGGCTTCAGGGTCAGGTGCTGGCAGCCGGGGGACATGGCTCTGGGACAGGTGTGCTGCTTTCTGTCTGGGCAGGTGGATCATGCATGGAGGTGGGGCACTTACGTCGACCACATGGCCCCCACCCCCACCCTGGTCCTCTTTGTGTGCAGCGGGGGGCCCTGGATGGCTCCCGGATCAAGGGGTCCCCAGCTCAGACACTCTGGTGAGGGTGGCACGTGCCACAGCTCTGAATGGGAAGGGGTGGCCAAGTTCAGTGCCACAGCTTCGGAGAGTGGCTCCTCCGGCCACGCTCCAGGTGCGAGCCTGCCCTGCCAGGTGCGCAAGAGACAGCCTGACTGTGGTCTCCAGGGCCCTGCACGTCGGCCTCTACGTAGGCACGCTGGCCCCTCGGAGGTTCTGCTGCCTCCGCGCTTTGGTCCCAGGTTGTTTGGACCCTCGAGTCTCAGTACAGACACTGCTCACACCCTCCCCAGTGACCTCGCCACCCACACCCTGCCCGTCTTCCACTTTCCTTCCTGTCAGTGACCACTCTATGAAGCCATCTAGGGAGGGACTCTTCTCTGACCCTCTCCCCACCCGAACTTGTAAGCTGGAAGAGAGCAGGCACCACGTCTGGCTCGTGTGTTCTCTGTGACGGTCCCTGCGCCCCATACGTGTTTGTGGAGGGAACACGTGGGAGGAGAACGGCTGTTGAGAGGGTTGTGCCAGAAGTCCGGCCGCACCCCTGCTGAAATGAGCCGGCAGTAGCCTTGACCGCACCCCTCCGGCATCGGGGACCCTCCGTGCAGCCTTGGGCGTGGGGGCCTCTGCCGGTCCGGCCGTGGACTGAGTCTGCCGGCTGCTCGGTGTTCACCAGCCACCGCACCATTGTGCCTTTTCCTGCCGTGCTGAGCCAGGGAGGACCCGCCTGCCTTGGAAAGTACGGGGCTTCTGCACAAGTCCGGGCTTCCAGTTTGGTTCCCTCGTTCGGACTCGCTTCTTGCTGAAGCGTAGTTCTCCGCAGAGTTCGTAATCCATCAGGACACCGAGTGGCAGCACACCGGGAGCCCGTACCTGACCAGGCACAGTTCTGAGTCTGTGTGTCCTCAGACTGCACTGTACAGATGGGGACACCGGGGCCCCGAGCCGCGAACCTCGAGCCCCCCACCCAGTGTCAGAGCTCTGCCAGGGCTGCGTGGCACAGGGATACGCGCTGCTGTCACCCCTGGGGCATAGACACACAAATGTCAGGTGACTTGCTCAGGAAGTTGGAGAGTGCGGGAGTCCAAGAGTTCTCCTTTTCTTTATCCTGAGGATGCAGCCTCCTCCACCCCCCACGCCCCAGGCAGGTCCCTGACCCCACCCTTCCAGCACCTCCCTGCGCACCTGTGTTTGCCAGGAAGAGAGGATGAGTCCCTGCCTCGGGTGTCTAAGAGGATCACAGGCCACTTGTGTGAAATGCTGGGGACACACACATGTGACGTGGTGGTGTCAGCTGAGGAGAGGGCTCCCGGTCTGGCGGGGCTCACAGTGTGTCCAAGGCCTGGGCGTGGAGGTGGATGGTGGGAGCTCGCCGTCTGAGCTGAGGGCGTGCAGAGGCTATGGGCTGGGCAGGGTTGCCCATCTCGGCCCTGGTCCTCCGTCAGCATTCCGATTCTGTTCAGCAGGGTGGGAGCAGGTGGCAGCGGGGCAGGGGTCTTGTGGTTTGGGGGGGACAGGGGCTGTCTTTCTCTCTCTGACCAGGAATGTTAGGGACAGGTGGATGTTTCTTGCTGTCCTGGTTCCTTTGACATCTCTGCCTGCAGAGGTGATGAGAAGGCCCTTGGGGGACAGGCCAGGGCAGAACTGAGGTCCTCCCCACCCACCCTCCCTAATGGCAAAGGGAACCGTTAGGCCACAGTGTGAGCCCCTGAGTCTCCCGGGAGATCCACTTTGCAGGCAGACCTACTGTGTGCTCCCCAGCCTTTCCGTCAGGGCTGCCCGCACGCCTGGGCACCAGCGCTTCCCCTTGACGCTGTGTGCTGCCTCCTTGTGAGCACGTGTGCCGCATGCACCCGCTGGAAACCGCGCTTCCGGTTTAGCATCTGTGTGGTTCTCGCTGACTTGTCTCAGAACAGCGAGACGCCTTCAGCTGGTTCGAAGATCAACATCAGTGAACTCGTATAGTCTGAACCGGTTTTCAGTGCCGGCCGTGACCTCCTGCGGTAACCGCCCTGGCCAGCTTCTGGCCTTTCCATGGTATGTTGTGCGGGTAGAACCACACGGGCCCTAGTGGCCTATCTCACCTTTTTTTGCTAGAAAGAAAGGGTTACCCACCATGTCTCTACACGGGTCTAGGAGACGTGTATCCAGGAGTAGAAAATGAAAAGGCAAATGCCCCAAGTTTTATTGTGGTAACCGGTGACTTCGTGTCTGTAATTCTGTTTCTCACGCCGATCACCATATGTTAACTCAGATAACCCGTAAAACGGACACCTAAACCCAGACACGACCTGCTGCACACCGCTGTGCTTGGGACACGAGGCCGGGCCTCCCTGTGGCCACATCAGCAGGTGAATGGCCGTGTGGGCTCGTGCTCTTGGCCTGCCGCCCAGCTCCCAGCTTCGGGTGGCGTCGGGGGCGCGCTGTGCTTCTCTGCTGGAAGTAACTCAGTTCTCCCCGGGCTTAGGACGCTGCAGCTGGGGCTCTGCGTCCCAAGGCAGGCACTGGAGGCTGTTTGCATTCTGATGGGTGGTGGCCCTGCAGGGGGGCAGAACTCCCTCGGCCTGTGCAGAGGGCTCAGTGGTAGTGGTTCTGAAGCTGGTGTTCGGTGCCCCCTGGGCAAGGGGCACACGATCAGGCTAGGTCTGCTTGCTAAGGGCCAGGAGTGTGGGGGGCCAGGATGTGGCCCCACTGTCCGTGTGCTGAAGCCCACACCATGGGTCCTGCCTGTGGGGGCCTTGATCTGGGGGCGCTGCATGTGTGCCCGGCCCAGCCCTCCAAGGAGAGGGACAGAGGAGAGTCAGTGCCGAGAGGAGCTGTCAGCTGGGAGCGACCACGCCCACTGGCCAGAGCACCTCCAGGCTGCCCCCTGCTCTCCACTTGGGGATACTGAGGCCCGGAGAGCAGGAACACTTTGCCTGCAGTCATGGAACGGAGGTAGGGCACCGAACCTGGAGCTTGCCTACGCCTGCATTCGTCTGCTCCCCTGTTCCTCCTGAGGGCTGCCATGGGGGAGGGGCTGCTCCCTCCAAGGGGGACCCCGCATTCCGGTTGGTAAGCACAACGCCATTGCATAGCCTCCCCCGCCCGTGTGGATGTGGGCTCCCTGGCCTGGGCAGACAGGTGGAGGTGGGGTGGGAGCCTGGCCTGGGCTCTCCAGTTGTGTGGGTTGGTGTCTGCTGTGAGGAGGCATGTGGTGGGAGCAGTGGTGACATTGACAGCCGCTGAGGGCACCGTCCTCACGCACCCCCTTGGTAGATGAGGAAGCTGAAGGGGGGCAAAGTTCTCCTCTGGAATCCGCCCGCTGCGGTGCCAGACAGCAGGGATCTGGTGAGTCCTCACGCAGACTTGGGTCGCATCTCCGGGACATGTCTGAGCTTGAGTAGCGCGGCCAGCAGTCTCCCTAGCATCTCAATGGACGGCCTTTCCTGGGCGGCCCTGGGCCAGCTGCCTGACCTCTGGGGAAGGGCTGCCCTCTGAGCCTGGCCGGCATCGCAGATGGTCTGCAGGGCCTGCGGCTAGGCACAGGCTGCTCTGTCACTGCCCACCCGTCACGGGCGGCGGGGCCATGGCGTAAAGGCTCACACACTATGGCACAGCACAGTGGAGGTGGCCCTGGGCCTCCTGGCCAGCCTTTTGTCCCTGCCCGGCCCTGGGTACAGCTGAGGGACTGGAGCTCCTGGCCAGTGGGCAGGGGCTGTTTCCTGGCCTCCCGTCACCCCAGCCCACTGCCCTGCTTCTCTCTGGCTGGGGCTCACATACACAGCATTTGTAGCTTGTGGGCCTCAGTTTCTCTGTCCTGCCCACACTGAGCCCCAACATCTGTGAACGTGGCGTGGGACTGATGGCGGCAAAGGTGGGGGCCCCGTGTCCCCCGCGTGCACCCCTCTGAGCCCATACAGGCTGCCCGCACCTCGCTGTGGGTGCCGTGGGCCTCATCTGCCAGAGGGTTGGCTTTACCCAGCATGGGCAGTGGGGGTCATGGGGGCACCCCTGGGATAGACCACAGCCCTCCGTCCCCCTGCCCCGCTTGGAGTTTCTAGCCGGTCTTAGGTCCACCGCAAGTGCAGGTGTGTGTGCACATGGGTTCACATGTGTGTGCTGTGTCCTTGCTGGCATACATGTGTAACTGTGCGTCTGTGCTCCAGACCCCATCTGGGGCAGCAGCTCTGTGACCTGGACAAAGCAGAGGACAGGCCTCCATGTGACCCCTTGGTCACACATGGTGAAACCGCATTCCTGGAGCTTGAGCATAGGGCCTCATGTCCTCTATCCGTTGTTCTGGGCCTGCTGCGGGACAGTCACCCTGCCCCCCCCCACCAGAGCAGATAGCAAACACTCATAAGCTCACAGGGCTCGTCCTGTCCCCACCATCCCCTTAGCTCCTCCGGCCTGTCTCTGCCGTGGCCTCCTTCATGCCCTACCACAGTCCCTCGGTCCTGTAGCTCCCGCCACATTGAGCCCCCCCACTACCCCCTGCCGGAGAATCCTCAGACATACACAGGGGCACACTTCTGGCCCTGGCCGACTGCTCTTCCCCTGCCTGGAAGATCCTTTCCCCAAGTGTCAGGTGACTCAACTGTCTGGTCATAAACTCCCCCTTCCCCGGCACGGAGCCTTCAGCCCTGTGTCTGGGCCACCCCTGACCCGTTCCAGCTTACTTAACTCTGTTCCTTGTCCCTCCCACGAGGACTCAGGCGGTGTCGTTCCCTCGTGGACGTCTCCCCACCAGAACCTCCTTGCACACATGCTTGTTTCCAGGGAGCAGCTCGGAGACCTGGGGCTGGGGCAGGGGGTCTGCCGTGCGGCGCTGCTCACTTGATACCTGGAGAGGCAGCTGTACTCAGCTGTGGCACCAGGTGGAGGGTCTGCGCGGTTGTCTCACGTGCCTCGGTCACTCTGTTTTCTGATTGGCTGCCGCCACGCTCCTACCTGGGCACCAGCAGGTTCCCTTGTCCGTTCCAACGCTTGCCCAGTGGAGTGTCTAAGGTTTCCCGTTGGCCTCTGTGGGGTCCGCTGGGAACATAGCGCCAACGCCGCTCATCTCCTTTCCTGTCCTGTGGCCTCTCAGCACCTCCATGGCATCCTTTCCGGTGGGCTCCTCCTGCTTCCCCGACTCCGCACAGCTGTGTGCCACCTTCCATGTGGCCGTGGGGTCTTGCCTGGGAAGTGTCTGGACTAGAGCAGAAGTGAGCAGTGGGCCTGACGCACCCTCTTTGATGGTTATCGTTGTTCTCTGGAGCCAGTGAGGTCAGGCTGTCCCTGAATGCCAGGCAATGGGGGCAGTCTGGTGTGAGCTTGTAGCTGGGTTTTTAGCACCACGTTCTTAGATACATTGGCCTGAGACTGTCTTGTGTCTGCGGCATCTTCTCTCGTGTTCTGGAGCTGTCCGAACGGCTCGGGAATCAGCAGCTCCTCTCCACACTTGTGGCCCCAGTGTTCCAGCTGCATTTGCTGGTGGCCAGTTAGAGACCCGAGTCAGCTCAGGGTGTGGTGGGGGGCAGGTACTGAGTAAAGGATCCAGGGACCCAGCTTGCTGGAAATAGGGTCAGCAGGGCGCCCCCCACCCCAGAGCAGGCCGGCCAGGGGCACTTGCTGCTGAGCAGGACCGCCTGTGAGCTGACAGGTGGTGAGGCCTTAGGCCCTGTCCCCCTGTGTTCTGTTCAGGTGGGCAATGGCTACGGTCTGGAGGAAGGACACTGGAGGCCGGACATCACCCTCACTGTGGGCTTGGCTGTGTCATGTTCTCGGGGCAGCCCAAGTGCCAGCAACTGCACAGTGACCTGGCAGTGCGCCTGCTGGGAGCCACTGTCATCCTGGCCTTGACCCCTGTGGTTCACGTGCTCTGCATGGAGCTTCCAGAGGTGGGGGCCATGGTCAGCCCCATTAGGGAAACTGGAGAGGCGGCCAAGGCACCATGCATTTGCTAATTGCCGAGGGTGGAAGAGTAGTTGGTCGGCCCGGCCACAGCCACACCACCCAGGCTGTGGTCACCCACCCATGCGCTCTGCCAAGAGCCCCTCAGTGCAGCCTCCCATGAGGCTTCCCGGAAGTCTGGGCAGCCAGACCATGTCCCAGTCAGAGCTCTCCAACACTGGGTTAGATAAACCGAGCCGTGGCTTTCTTCACCTAGCCCGTGGCAGCCCCTATCACCTGGACCCTTGGTCCAGATGGTTTTTTATTGTCTCTTGTTCACTGTGGCCCAGGCTGTGGTTGCTGCGGGCCACGCCAGGCTCACATGTGGGGCTGTAGGCCTCTGGAGGGGACCGCTGGCCAGCAGAGGGTGTTTGGATCCATTCTTCCCATCCTGATTCTCTGAGCCTTTATTGAGCACCTGCTGTGTGCCAGTCTTTGTGCTAGCTACTGGGTCGGCTCCAGACAGGACGCAAATAGGTAACCAGAGTGGTGAGTGAGTGCCTGCAAAGAAATTGGGGGCTCAGAAGGAGGCTGCGTAGGCCTGGCAGGTGCTAGCAAGGCGCCTGGCAGGGCGGGGCGGGACATCCACCTGGGATGCCTGGAGAGGGTCGGCGAGGCGGCCAGGCGGGGGCCCCAAGGACACCCGAGGCGCTTTCTCCTTTGGGAGCCAGAATCTGAAACCCACATGGAATTGAGTGCTTTGGGGACTTCGGACAAATGTAGCGTCTGGTTCCAGTTCCATGTGGAGACTGTTCTGGCGCCCTGATTTGCCCGAGGAGCTAAAGAAAGAAAACTCGCCAACGAGTTACCAGCCTTATTCAGCTCCCCAGGACTGTGTGTACCAGGCTTCTGTTGGAAGCTGCGTGTGGGGGAGAGCTGATTCCGGAACCTGGTACCCAGCCCGGCATGTAGACCACCCCTGCCTGTCTTTCCAGGGGCAGTCAGTGTGTGTGCACACGTGTGGGGTCGGGGGCGACCAGGCTGGCCTGCTGGGGCACGTCCGTGTCCTCCCCCTGCCCCCACCTGTCTGCCCAGCTCATGCTCTGCCTAGCAAGGCATCTGCGTGCCGCCAGCTCTGCTTCCGCCTGGGAGCAGCTGTTTGGGTGGGCGCTGCTCCCTGGACGCCCCACAGGTGGCTGCAGGCGCCTTTGGGGCCCAGCCGAGGGAGGGTTCTCCGCTGAGAGCAGGGAGTGAGCAGTGGGTGCGGAGGGCCAAGCCCCCGTCCATGCCGGGCACGTGAGTGGCTCTGCTGGAGGGCCGCCACGCGTACCCCTCTGCCAGTGATGAGTGGGAGGCCACGGCCCAGTCTGATGTGCAGCGATGCTGAAAGTCAGACTTAGAGCCCCCGCAGGGACTTTCGGGATTGGCCATGACCCCCATTAGCTCTCTGACCTTACCTGTTGCGGCTGTCTCCTAACCGCTCGCCCCAGCCTCACATGCCAGTCCTTGGATGCCGGCAGGCCGCGGGCTGGTCCTCCGCCCAGTGTCCCACGTGCTGCCGGACCCACGCTCGGTACCAGGAGCCCAAGTGGATTTGTCAGGAACTCACGCAGACCTGTCTCCCGGGTAAAGCCGGGGCCCCTGTCTGTCACCTGTGGAATGAACCCACATTCTCAATGAGGCCTGGCCCTGCCCACCCCCTCACCTGGGGCCCCGGGCACTCCTGTCTCGGGGCCTGTGCACCTGCTGTGCTGGTCCCATCTTCCAGGAGCGAGTCTGGGATGCTTCCTCTGAGTCTCCCCTGCTCCCAGACAGCTGAGGAGGACAGTGAGGGGGGCGGGCCCAGTCCGAACACCTGGACTAAAGTCCCTTCTCTTCCTCACCGCGTGGCCCCAGCTAGCCCTCCGCCCAGTCTGGGCCTCGATTTCCTCATCTGGGAAGTGGGGGTGATGAACTGAAAGTTCCTGCCACGTGGTCCTGTCCCCCCCCCCCCCCGCCCCGGTCCCCGTCCTCTCTCCAGTGTTCTTCTCTGAGCTAACCCTGAGTTCGGTTCTCTGTGTCCCCCATGCCAGGACAAAACAGGCCCGGATGTTTCAGCAACAGTGGCCCTGGCTTCTGACCTCCCTGGGCAGCCCCTCTGAGTGTGACAGCCGAGCGGCAGCGGAGCAGGTGGCAGAGTCTGAGGGGGCTCGCAGGGTGGTGAGCCCGAGGCCAGCTCTGGCGGTCATGGGCGGGCGCGTGGTGCCGTCCGCACGTGGAGGGGCTCGGCGGGGTAGAGGGGGCTTGGGCAGAGGCTAACCTCCACACCCAACTGCCAGGACAGTGGCCGTGGGCAGGAGGGTCCTAGTTGAGTGTGAATGAGAGCGCAGCCTGGCTGATCAGCGCGGGCTCACAGTGCGGGGTCGCAGTGGGGTGTGCGTGCACGGGTGTGGGAGGAGGGTGTGTCCGCGGTGTGCAGGCCTGGGCAGGGGGCCCAGAGCAGGGCCTGCCTGCTTCTCACTCGCTGCCTCTTCGCCTCCGGCTCCATGCCCACCGTCCTCGTCCACCTGCGTGCTTTTGTCCAGAGCACCTGTCGCCATCACCATTTGTCTAGCTCGTCCCAGACCGTAGGGTGGGCGGGTCTCTTCCGTGTCCAGGTGGCCTCCTCTGTCCCAGCAGCCCCTCCGCACGTGGCAGGGGCTGGATGGCCGTGGGAAGGAGTGAGTGTCTTCACAGAGCTTGGGGGGTGGGTCCCCACTAGCGTGCTGAACACTGGGTGCGGCAGAGGCTGTGGTGGCGCTGCTCCCCGCCTGGCTCCCCCACTCCCAGGTCTTCGACCATCTGCCCTCCGGCCCTCCTGCTTGGCCAGCATTCCAGTGCATGGCGCACACTGTGGGTGGGCACCGGGGCAGGGGTGCTGAGGAGGAGTCCTCCAAGCCGGAAAGAGAATGACCTAGAAGGACCGAGGGGCACGAGCGAGGCAGGTTCCAGAGGGCTCTGCAACAGCTGGGGTGTCAGTGAGCCCTTCAGGGGCTGGTCCTTGAGGGCCGTGTTACCCTCAGGGACCCTGTCGTCATCCTGGGGATTGAGGGACCTCTCTGGCTGGCTCCCTTACGTGGAGGGACAGCGGGTGGGCTGTGGGGGTGGGAAGGTGATGGGGAACAGTACCCATCCAGTGTGGGTGTGAGCTAAGGAGGGGACAGGTCAGGGAGGATGCCTGTCCTAGCATGGTAGCCGGAGGGGGTGGCTGGACATGGTTGTCATGGCCGGGCCGGGGCAGCTGGGCGGGGGCTGCCCACGGGCACTGTCCGGGACAGCTTTCCGTCTGTCCGCGACTCCCAGCCTCCTCATCTGCGGGTGTTGGGGGGCCCCAGGCCTTGCCGCACCTTGATATGGCGGCCTGGGCTGGGAAGTTCGGCCTAGTGGAGGGACCCTGGCACCCCCACCCCACTGTCCTGTCCGTCCTGTCCTCCAGCTCTCTGTGACTTAGGTGCAGATGGTCTGTGGTAGGGCAGTGCTGCCACTACGGTTCACAGGATGTCCTGTTTCTCTGTGCCTTTCCCACATCCAGGAAGCCTTCTCAGTCCCAAACATACAGGGACAGTCGGTCAACTCTGGGGGGCTGGGGGGTGTACCGGTTGCCGGTGGGTTCGCAGCCAGGGGCCAGCAGCCGGGCTGGCCTCCCCCGGTGGGGAGGGCAGCCGGTGGTACACGGGCTGCCTCCTTCCTAGCTGGGGGGGGGTTACCCCTCCTGGGGAGAGGCCCCTCGACCACCTGGAAGAAGATGCCTGTATATGTGGTCTCTGTCCCCAGGGCCGGAGGGGGTAGGTCAGAACACAGAAGGTAGGTGGGCTGTGGGCTGGGCCTGTACTTGGCGTGTGTGGGGGGTGAAGTTTGCCTTAAGAACTTGGAGGTGAAGGAGGGTGAGCCGCACAGATAGCAGGGTGGGGGTGGCTGTGCCACGGGCCCGGGCCAGGTGTGCGCTGGAGGGCTCCGGGCTAGATAGAACAGCCTGCCGGGTGAGCAGTGGCTGTTGCCTGATCTGTGAGTCCGCAGGTCTTCTGGGGGCCCCCAAGTCCCGGAGGTTCTGGGAGACGGGCAGCCTCGCCAAGCAGGGTAGGAAAGTGGGGAGGTGGGCTGGTTGGGGGGAAGGTCAGGTGGGTCAGGCCACCAGGAGCGTGCCGGAGCATGGCAGTGAGGGCTGGGTTCTGTGTGACCCTGGGGGCGAGGCCGCTCTGCAGCCCCAGGAGCAGAGGGACACCCACCTGGCTGGAGGGGTGCGGCCATGCCTCTGCCGGCAGGATCTGGGAGGCGGGAAAGGCCGGTGCACGTCAGCCCTTGCAGCCTCAGACCTCAGTG
The DNA here is from genome assembly GCF_010015895.1 of Lontra canadensis. Lineage (NCBI taxonomy): Eukaryota > Metazoa > Chordata > Mammalia > Carnivora > Mustelidae > Lontra > Lontra canadensis. The sequence goes on from NW_022631214.1 coordinate 185,578, forward strand.
AGAGAATCTGGGTCTGCCAGTTCTGACTCCTCCTGTCTGCACAGACTTACTGAAGTGCGGTTAGAGAGCTTCTTGGTACTGCATAGTAATGACGTTTAGGGGAGCTAAAAATAGCCCCGTAAAATTGCTATAGGAAAACGTAATCATCGATTTCACGACAGCAGGCAGATCCCCCTGTGGTCTGGGGAGGGTCCAGGGGCCCGGCTGCTGGGCGGTGGGGAGGGCGCTGGAGGCGTCACTGTGGGACTGTTGCCTCGGGCCTCAAGGGTTGTGGGCCTCAGTGCTCGGCCATGCTCCTCTTTTAGGGCCCCTCTGTGTGCGGGTGCTGGGGTGTGCCGGGATGCATCTGCCGTCCGGTCTCCGGGCTCACAATGAGTCTGTGGGCGGACGGCAGCTCAGGGGTACAGGCCGGTCCTGGATTCACCCCAGCCTGTTGCTGCAGCCTTGGTAGGGCCTGCTTCCTCGTGGGCACGCCTCAGTTCTGTAGGCTCATAGCGTGGATCCCCCAGCAGCCCGCCGAGCATCCCCCAAGTCCAACGCCAGCCCGCCGCTGCCCCGCTTCGTGGGGGTCTGTTCCAAGTCTCCCTCTACTTGCCGTTCCACCCTGGCCTGTTGGGGGCAGGCACTGCTCTTGCGGCCCTGCCGCACCCGGAGCGTCCAGCACGGTCTGGGCACGGCCGCTGCCCCAGTCTACAGATGAGGAGACCAGGCCTACCCAGAGGCCCCATGGTCCAGGCGGAGCTGTGCCTGGGACCCGGGACCAGCGCCCCACCCTGCCGGCTCAGTGGGGGCGGAACTGGGGCGGAGTGTGCCTGAGCTAGGGTGAGCCCCCAGAACGGGCCTAGGCTCACATGGGGTCAGCATCACAAGTGAAGGCCAGCCCCAGCCCTGGTGTGCCGGGAGAGGGCCAGCCGGCCACGTTCCGGCGATGCCCCTGTGGCAGAAACTGTTGAATCCTGTGACCAAGAGCCCCTTGGGTGCATAGCCTCGGGGCTGCTCCATGAAGCCCCCGTCATTCTCAGGGCAGTGGCTGGGCGGAGGCGGCTGCCTCTGGGTCCCGGTGCACGAGGCCTTTTGCCCGCCTGAGCCAGGAGAGGGCCCATGGGGTGGCTGTCCCTCCATGCGCACAGGGCCCAGGCCTGCCTCCTGCTGGCTCACACACTGTGCTGGGCTGGGGGCAAATGGCTTCCCAGCTCCCCAACTTTTCCAGATGCGGGAGCTCTTGCCCTGGGGCCAGGATGCCACTGGGCTGAGTCCAGGGCAGGAGACAGCCCAGTCACTGATATTTCAAGGGTTCAAACAGTCTAGGTTTTTTGTTTATTTTAAAAAAAAATAGATAACACAGGTTTACAGAAAATGTGCTGCATTGGATGATTTGTGGTTGACTGATGCATACTTTGTGTGAAAGATGTGATTGGAGGTGTCTGGAGAAGTGGCCTGGGGCTGTCCGGAGGCCCTTCCAGAACCTGCAAAGGGGCTGGGGCAGGGCCTAGAAGGAGGCCTTTGTGGAGCCCAGTGCCTGGCCTGGCCTGGTCGGCCACTGGAGGTTCACCGTGCTTGCTGTGCGGCATGTCTGGCCTGCCGTCTGTCCCCTCTGTTCTGTGTGTCATGATTACAAGTGCTCATTAGAAAGATTGCTCTGGCCCAGCCAGTTGTCCCGAGGGCCAGGCTGTTCCCACGGTTCCTGGTTAGTATCTTCTGGCGCTTCTGATCACATACACCACCGGCCAGGCCTGTTCTCGCTCCAGGGCTCACACGTGGGACTTCAGAGCCTGTCCCCCAGGCTAGAAACCATTTCTGTGATTTTACCTGATCGGGAGGGCCTCAGAACCAGTGGCTCTCTCTGAGAGAGTGGGGCTCGCCCCGCAGTGACTCAGGAGGTCTGTGTCGTGTGGTCCTGGAGCGCAGATGCTCGCTCGCTGCAGAGGGAGGGGGCCTGTGGGCATCTGGGGAGAGAGGACAGGCAGCCTTCTGTGGCGGTACACGGGTCTAGGTGGCCCTGGCAGGGTGCTTGGTGTGTATGCCCCAGGGCACGGAGAAGCTGCTGTTAAGGCTGGGGTGGCCTGGGGCCTGGGAGTCCATACAGTGTGGCGGCAGCACTGAGATGCCCGTCCTGCTCTGGGACTCCAACCCCGCCTCCCACCCAGGATGCCGAGAGCAGGGCTGGTGCACACCAGGAGTTGGGGGGTGGGGGGGTGCGCATGTGTGTGTCTGTGCGCGGCGGGGCGCCTCAGCCTCCCACCTCGTGACCACGCCCACATGGCAGGGCCAGTGTCCCCTAGGGGCCCAGACACGGGGTCCGACGTTCTGGGTACCCATGAGCACGTTTCTGGAGGACGTTAGCATGTAAGTCTGTGAAGTGATCTGTGAAGTGAGGGAGGCTGGTGGTGGGCCTTCTCTGGTCCCCTGGAGGTCTGAGTAGAAGGAAAAGCCAGACCCTCCCCCAGGGCAGAAAGCGCGCCTCCTGCCTGGCCCCTGGAGCAGGTACCAGGTTTGTCCGGCCCCCAGGAGAACCGTACCCACAGCGGGTCGGGGGCCTCCGGGCTCCACGCTTGGCAGCCGCTTCCTCGAAGGGAGACTCTCTGTGTGTGGGCGTCCTGCTGCTCTGTCTGTGCAAACCCCTGGCTGGCCTGCCCTTGACAGTGTGTCGCTCTGGTTCGTCTCTGCAGACTGCTGCCCACCGTCTGCCCTGGCCACCCTGTGTGCCGTGGGGGGGCTGGGCTGGGCCCTGCAGTTGGGTGGCAGCTTCCCGGCGGAGAGCTTGGGACGGTGGGGGCCTGTGTGGGAGGGAGCAGCCTGTGAGCAGGGAACCTGAAAGCCGTGACTGTGTGTGAGGGGCGGGTCCCTTGTGTGTCCTGTGGAGTGCCCGCATGGGCAGAGTGAGCTGCGGTCCTCGGGACTTGCTCGTCCCTGGAGGGACTGCCTCGTCTTTCTGCCCCGGGGAGGCCTGTGGCCACGTGCTGACCAATGGAGCCCGGGAGGCAGGCGCAAGAGAGGGAGGGAGCGGGAGCTCCTCGCCGTCTCAGGGCATTTGCACTTGCTGCTCCTCTGGAGGTTCCACCCCTGCCCAGGAGTCCTCCCTGAGACATTCGGCGTCTCAGCTGGGGCTGCCCTGCTGTCCAGCTGAGTTTATGCGGGGGGTGGGGGGTGCACCCCAGAGTGTGGAATCGACCTGATGCCCATAGGCAGGGCAGAAGCCGGGAGGCCTAGTGCCAGGGTTCCATTCTCAGGGTTGGGGAGCGGCCCCTTTGGGCTGAGACGAGCTGGGGCTCTGAGGAGTTTAGTGGGGGCATGAAGGCATCTGACTCGGACTACAGGAGAGGCTGCAGAAATGCCACAGCCTGTGGATGTCCCTGGGGTTTGCTGTCCCAGACGGCGGGCGTGGGGAAGGGTCTCTCCCAGGTCTGAGGAGTTAGGAGCCAATTGCTGCCCTGGCACAAGCCTGTGGAGCTTAGGGCAGAGCCACATGGCTCGGGCCAAGCTGGTCACCAGACTTTTAAGGAGGGCTCCCAGCCTTGCGGATGCCCCAGGACAGGCGCCACTGCCAGCCCCGCTCCCTTCCCCTGCTCCTCAGTGAGCCATGGGAGGGCGTGGGGATGCAGGGTGAACCCCGTCCCTCCTGACTGTCCCCTCAGAGGGGAGAGGCTCTGACGGGGCCAGCCTGCATCTGTGTGGCTGGGGCTGTGGGCCCCTCAGGAGAACCTGGGGGTGTGGAACGTCCCACGCTATCCGCTGCTGCCTCTGCCCCCAGTGCAGCCTGCCGCCGCGCCTGCTTGCTCCCAGCCCAGGCTGTGGGGTCACACAGAGCAGGACAGTCCCGGGGGCTGCCGTGCATGGAAATGGAAGGGCAGCTCCAGTCCGGCCAGCTGGGCTGGTTCCCCTCACTAGTTCTGGGGATTGTGGGCCCCTCTCACCAGCCAGGAGGTGGCGTGTGGTTCGAAGTTGGAGGACCTCCCCTGCCACGCACAGCATGTCCCTGTCTAGACTGGGGCTTTGGTTCTCCCCGCCACCCGCCCAGGTGGCCTGAGGCCTGACTGGGGCCACATGCCCACCTGAGCACAGAGGCCAGCCTTGAAGAGGCTGCCACAGTCAGCCCGCAGGTTCTCAGGAAGCACTGCCTGTGGGGCTGTGAGGATGTCACCTGGGATATGGGGGACACGGCAGCCAGGGGCATCACCTTCATTCAGGCCTTCCTCCCCGCCTCGGGTGAATGCTTTCAGAATCTTCTGGGTCCCTTCCAGTGAGTTCTTGCCTCTTTTTCGGCAGCCAGGTGGAGATGGCAGCTCTTACCGACCCATGGACCCGGCTGGGCGGCTGGTGGGTGACACTGCGTCTGCTCAGCACCTCGAAGGCAGGCTGTCCTGGGCCTTGGGCTTGCTGGCAGGACCAGCTCTGTGCTCGGGGCGGTGGGGACCCCACTGCTGCGATTGGCATCAGCACAGCAGCCCCTGCTCCGTAAATCCCCGCTGGGTGTCACTCCCTGTTCTAGGGCAGGGCTCCAGGGTCCCTGAGCTCTGTGTATCTGGCCGAGTCAGGGGCTGGTTCCCCAGCACAGGCTTCCACAGTATCAGCATGCCTGGCTGCACGCAGTTGGGCAGGTAGACCCCTGGGGGGCTCTGGACCCGGGAACAGTGGTCAGCTGCTGTGGCAGCAGCCATCGGCTCAGGAGTGTAAGCAGCACCCCTGGGAGGGCCAGTGCGGCACTGGCTCCATTTGGGCCACAGATTGGGGGCCCTTTGGAAGCTTAAGGCCTGGTCTAGCTTTGTTTCTCCATCATCCTCTGAGCCCCCTAGTCCTGACAACCCACTAGTGGGGTGAGCACTTCAGGTAGGTGCTATATGCCTAGGGACCCGCCTCGGAGCACAGCAGAGTCTTGCATGGTGTCACCAAGGTCACTGCCAGTTAACCAGCTTTGTCCTCTTTCCCTCACAGAAGGACATGGCCCTGAAGCCACATGAGCGGAAGGAGAAATGGGAACGTCGCCTTGCCAAGAAGCCCCGTGAGTCCGAAAACTGCCCGTCTGCAGAACCAAGTGAGAATGGGCATCCCCTGGAGATTGGCAGCCCCGAGCAGGACCTGGAGCCTGCCTGTGACCGTGGGAAGAAGAAGGTCCCACTGCAGCCCACCAAGCAGGTGAGCGCTGGGCCCTGCCCCACCCAGAACCACGGGCTCTGTGCCCTCTCCCCTGGGTGCCCTCAGGGCCACACCAACACCTGGACACCACCGTCGGCATCTGGGCCTGCCCGGCAACGTGCTCCTTCGTTGTTGGGCATGGGGTATGCGGCCCACGTGGACTGGGGCCCGAGGTAGCCGCTCGCCGTGAGCCCAGATCCTGAGCAGACAGAAGACCTTCCCCCGGTGGGTGACACAGCCAGAGAGGCCAGGCTGGGAGCCCAAGGATGGGGGTGGGGGTGTGTGTGCTTGGGGCAGGAGGGTGCACCGTTGCCCCGTTGCGTCTGTCAGGCTCCGCCGACCACGGGGTGTCCAGGGTGTCTGTAGCGCGTGGGGGCCGGGCTCTGCACCAGGTGTTTTCCATCTGCTAACCTTCTGTAGAATGCAGCACATCTTTTGGTGGGGGTTACGTGACTGGTGGTCAGGGGTCCCGGTACAAAGAGCAGCCCACCCCAGGGGCCTCCCTCCACAGCGGCCGGGAGCCGAGTCCTTGGTGGCGGTTGGCAGGGGGAGGGGGCATCCTTGATGTCACCAGAGCCCAGCTGGGATCGGGTGGGGAGACTGGGATCGGGGGACTCTCTCCCAGGTGCCGGCTCAGCCCTACAGCTGCTTTCCTCCTCAGGGACTCGCTGGTTCGCGCCTTCTTTTCAGAGAGGGGTTCTTCTTGGTGTTTCACACTCCACTTTCAGCTCCCTTGGGGATGGGGCTGCTGGAGAGGGGGCAGCATGTCTCAGGGGCCCGGGCTGGTTGGGGGGTCTGCAGGCACACCTGCCCAGGTGGACACGTGCTCTTTCTTCCATGCAGGTGTGCTCCCCAGAAGGGGGGCCGCTCCCAGCCAACCACTGGGACCAGAACGGCCCGGCCCAGCACCAGCAGCAGCTCCAGCCCAGCCAGCCCCAGGGGTCACTCCCAGCCCCGTGTCAGCGCTGCCAGCCCCGTCGGGCTCTCCCGGACCCCGGGCAGCCCTGCCAGCCCCAGCGGCCACTCACGGGTCAGCGCCGCTGGCCCCAGCGGTCACTTCTGGGCCCAAGACAGCCCTGCCAGCCCCGGCGGTCACTTCTGGGCCCAGGTCAGCCCTGCCGGCCCCAGCGGCTGCTTCCAGCCCCAGATCAGCACTGCCGGCCCCAGCAGTCACTCCTGGCTCAGCCTTGCCGGCCACGATGGGCGCTCCTAGGCCCTAGGCACCGCTGCCGGCGTCTGCGCTCCCTGCTGGCCCCGTGGCAACGCTGCCGGCCCCTGCGCTCCCTGCTGGCGCCGTGGCACCGCTGCCGGCCCCTGCGCTCCCTCCTGGCCCCATGTCCCCTCTGCCGGCCCCTGCGCTCCCTCCTGGCCCTCTGGCACCGCTGCTGGCCCGTGCGATCGTGGGTGGCCCCCTGTCTCCGTGGCCAGCCCAGCAGGGCATCCTCAGGACAGCGGTGCCGGCCCCCACAGTCACTCCTCCTGCTGCGTCCACGCCGCCGGCCCACCAGCTCACTCTCAGGCCAGTGCTGCTGCCCCCGGCGGGCTCTCTTAGCCCCTTGCCAGCCCCGGAGGTCCCTCCTAGGCCAACCCAGCCGCCCCCAGGGGTCCCTGCTGGGCCTCAGTCAGCCCCAGCAATTAGTTGAAGCCCCAGAGCACCCTGGCCCCGCAAAACCTTCACTGCTGGGCCCTGGACAGCCGTGCCAACAAAAGCGGCCACTCATGGGCCCGGAACAGCCTCACCCGCCCAAGCGGCCACTCCTGGGCCCAGAACAGCCCTGCCGACGAAAGCGGCCCCTCCTGGGCCCAAAGCAGCCCTGCCAGCCCTTGCAGTCCCTTCTGGGCCCCAGCCAGCCCTGCAAACCCCAGCCGTTACTCCCCATCCCTGAGCGCCCTTCACTCCTGGGCCGGCCAGCCCCGCCCCGTCGGCCCCTCCTAGGGCCCCCAAGCCAGCCGCGGCGGTCGCTGCTGGACCTGGTTCGGGCCCGTCAGCCGCAGCTCTCACTCCTGGCACTGGGCCGTCCCTGCAGGCCCCTGAGGTCACGACGGACTCGATCCTCCACCCCTGCGGTGGCCCGCCAGGCCCCGTCTGTGAGTCCTGGAGCCTGATGCCCATTTCCTAGGCCACCCTGGGTGTGGCTGTGCTGGGTGGATGTGCTGCCACACTGGCCAAGGCCTTCTCCAGGCAGGCCGGGCTGTTTGCGGTTGGAAACTGTGGCTCAGCAGAGGCAGCCCCCGGCAGGGCTGCTACCAGGCAGAGGCCCGCCTGCACCAGGAAGAGAGGAGAGGACCCCCAGCATCTTCCCACCTCCCTGCCATGCCTGCCCCCGTCGTGCCCGCTACTTTGGGACGCGCACACTCCTAGGAGAGTGGACACGGCTGCCCCCAAGGGCTTGGGGTTATCGGAGGGGTTCCTCGGTGTCTCGCTGTGCCTCACGAGTGCCCGTGTATCCTTGTACGTCAGAGTCTGTGCACGCCTCCCCTCCGCCCCGTGTGATAGGCTACAAGTGTGTGTGTGAGTGTGTGCGTGCACGTATGTGATGTGTGTGTGTACATGCTGTGGGCGTGTGCCGGCTACAGGCCTTGCGCCCTGGGGCCCTGACCCATGTGGCCAGCGTGCATTCCGTGCCCCTAGGCAGAATGTGGGCCCCACTGGAGCCAGGCCGCAGGTCCCGCGCACCTCCCCTTTGGCAAAGGGCAGTGATGCATGTCCATCTCCAGTGTTCTGTGAATGCAGGGAGGGGGCATGGGGGGCACTCAGGGCTGTCTGTGGCCACATAGGAGCTGCTGGTGACAGGAGGGTGTGCCCCCCCCCCACTCCCCCAACTCTGCCTCCACCCCAGTGGCTAGGCACTGAAGCAGAGGCAGTCTCCCATTCTCCTAGCTCTGGACCAGGAGGGTTGGGGCCGTTCTCAGAATGCCTCCTCCTGGCCTCCCACCCAGCCCATGCAGCTTCCTAGCTGTTGGCCCCCCAGGACGTTCCCCGTCGGGACGGACCTCACACTACAGGGCTTTCTCTGCCCTCCGCCCATCCCATGCCTGAGCTCGGGGGTCACCCATTCCTCACCCCAGACCTCTGGTTCAGGGCAGTCCCACACTGGTGCTCCTGGAGTCCTGGGCATGAGGCAAGGAGCTCACTTCTGACCCTCCAGAGCAAGAGGGTCTCTGGGGAGGGAGCAGCAGCTCCTGGGGTTTGCCCTGGCCGGGCTCCCGGATGCCCTTTGTGTGCCTAGTCTCACTGAGCCGCGACGGCCACTGCAGTTCTGATCCCGTTCATGGAGGCTGGGACGCACACCCCCCCCATCCCATTTGCTCATGAGGACACTGGCTCTCTGGGGTCCCCACTGGCTGGGTGTGGGGGCCGCCCAGCACCCAGAGCAGGGCTTACGGGCATCTGGTCCTCACCCAGGGTCTCCCAGAAACGCGGGGCTTATTTTTCTGATTAAAGAAAATAAAAAGTGCCGTGCCATTATTTTTATGACCGCATCAGTGAGTGTGTGTCATACGTGAAGTGATTTATTCCGACAAGTGGTTTTCTGCGCGTCTGGACCTGCCCCCTGATCGCTGCGTTCCCACTGAGCAGCAGGAGAGCAGCCTAGGGCTGGGGCTGCCCAGGGAGGGGTGCACAGCCTGGGCACGGCTCATTGTGCTTGTGCTGTGCGTTCGGGGGGGCCGTGCTCGCCACAGTCCCCCAGCAGACCGTCTCAGCAAGCCCCCACATCCCTGCCATGTCCCTTGGAGCCACTGCTCAGGAAGGGGTCTCTTTCTAGGTGTCCCAGAAGGTGCCTCAGAATTGTCCTGGATTCCTGATACTCCCAGCGTCCCCTCCCTCCTGTTGACCTGAAGGGGGCAGTGTTGGGATCTCTGTCTTCTGGGTCCTGTGCAGGCTCGTGGGTGGGCAAGGCAGGTGCCAACGGGCACAGCTGCTGCCTTTCTAGGCCCTTCTGCTCTGGGAGTGTGGCCCTGGCACGTGAGTGCCTAAGTGGGGGAAGCAGAACTAATAGAACGCTGATCTGCGGGAGGGTGGGAGACGGAGTCCCCTGGGCTGGGCCCAACCCTTCCGATCTGGAACGGCTCCACTGAGTGAGCCCCACGGTGCCCTTGGGCCCCGCTCTTCCTTGCCTGCTTACTTGCTGAACCATCTGATCCCAGAGGGGCCCCCTGGGGCTCCTGCTAGCCTTGGGTTCAAAGTGACAGGACCCTGAAGGGGAGGGCACTTTGGGGAGACACCCACTTGCTGTGGAGAGACTAGACCAGGTGTGCCACGTCCTGGGGGACAGGGACGGGAGGGGGCTGCTGCCACCTTCTGCTATAAGGAGATGAGGGTTTTGTGTGGCCAGATCTTGGAGGTTTCTGAGAGCATCTGGTGATACGGGTTTTTCTGTGTTTTTGGAGAATTTTGAAATGATGGTGGCTCCTTCCAATGTCATGAGCCACCTTACTGGCTAAAGGACACGGCTGTGTGGGACCTGTGTGGCCTGGGGTAGAGGCTTGGGCCCTGGCAGCTCACGTGGCCCCAAGGCCAGGGGTGTGGGGTATGGTCCGCCCTGTTGCGGGTAGACGGGGGGATGCTTGGTCTGAAAGTTGGGCGTAGGTTGAGTCCTTGGGGGGCGCTGTGGGTCCAAGGGAGGCCCAGGATTGCTCTAGGTGACTCTCTGAATCGAGACAGGAGCCTGGGTGTAGTGCTCTGCAGGGGTCTCCCTCCGAGCCCTACAGCCCGCCCCACGTAAGCCCCCTGCCTCCACCTCCCCATCTGCAGATGGGGCCCTGAGGAGGAGACCATGCCTGGTCCCTGCCAGGCCAGTGAGGAGCAAGGACAGTGCTGGTGGGTGTGGTGGTTCTCTGGGAGAAAGGAGACTCCTCCAGGTGCACCTGGCGGAAGGTAGGATAGCCCTAGGAGGACAGGGGCCCAGGCACGGGGACCCACCTGGTGGGCCTCACCCAGCGCTCTGCAGACACAGCCAGTCCAGGGCTCCTGGGAGGAGCTTGTTTGCGCGTGTGCGCCTCTGCTGAGCGGCGGTGCTCCACGAGCAGGCTCCGCGCTCGGGTGGCTGCCAGGGTGACTGTCCTGACAAGTCCTGCCCTCTTGCGTGGAGGGCCCAGGGAGGAGGGGCCCCTGGACTGCCCCCTCACTCGCTGACCGAGGATACCACGAGCACCTCCGTGAACGGGCTGCTCCTGGCACGGAAGAGGCGTCCTGGAACTGTTCTTGCAGACACTTAGCGTGTCAGAGGCCGGGGTACGTCGGGGCGACACCGCTGCCTGTCCCCCCAGCCTGGCCCGAGGCTGCGGTGACCATATGACCGTGCGACCCGCCCACACCAGGGGGCTCTAAGGGAGGCGGTGTCCACGTCCCACTGTCTGCTTTGCCTGGGGGGGGGGGGTTTGGCAAGAACCCCACCCCAGGGCCAGGGTTGGGGGACCACCAGCCTCCCAGAGGGGCCCCGGGACCCCGGGCAAACACTGGTCTGAGCCTGCGGATGCAGCTGAACAGTGGTGCTGTCTGGGGGGGTCATGCTGAGAGCCACACACAGCTGGGGACACTCGTGGCCATGCTGGAATTCAAGAACAGGAGACAAAATCGATATCTAACGTTCCATGTTCAAAGTGCTATCAGTGGGACATTTCCCCTCTCCACAGAGCAAGTCTTAGGAACGTGGTGTGTCTCTTGCTCTCATCCGTTCAGACCCACCCATTCATGGGCTCCGTAACAACGTGGCTTCTAGCCTGTGGCGTGTGGAGGGTCCACAGTGACCTGTCTCCACGAGTCTCTCCTCACTCATGGCTCTTGCTGGCTGGCTCGTGGCTCATGCGCAGCCAGCCTGTGGTTTGAATCCCCGCCAGCCCGCAGAGCTGAGCGGGCCCGCCCAGAAGCTCCCCTCGGATGCCACAGCCCCAGCACCGAGCACGGACAGGCCGGAAGACATCCGTGCTAAGCCTCCCCTGGCCTCGGGAGAGCTGGCATCTGCCCAGATGATGGACTGGAGACAGGCAGCCGCATTTCCCCGCCACCACGCAAGGCCGGTCCTTGGCTTCCACCTTCTAAATGTCTCTCCGAATGAGATCTCATTAGAAAATAATTCCGAGGAAATGGCCATCAAAATTCATCGTCTGCACTCACAGTCACACCCTGGTGCCTGTGCTGGAGGAGGACACGGGTCTGAGGCCGGTCACTGCCAGAAACTGGAGATGATGGACCAGAGGAAGGAATGAGGCTGACAAGAGTGGGCATTCACGGACCGGGAAACCGTGGCGGACATGGGCAAGGCCAGAAGTTGTTTATTTGAAGGCACCAACGACACAGAGTCCCGGCTGGACAGATGAAGAGTAAAGGTCCCCAGCGACCAGGGTCGCGCCGCAAGTGTCTGGACAGGCCCAGGCCGTTGCCGTCTGAGGGGGCAGGCTGCCGGGCAAATACAGTCTGAGCCCATAGACTGAAACGAAGCAGACGGCCTGGGTGGTCCCTTACCTGTGGAGGAAGTGGGCTCCACGACGTGGCCGTGTCCGCACCCGCCAGCACCTCAGTCTGTGTCACAGTGTCTGCCAGAAGGCCGAGCTCCTGCCACAGGCCCCAGGGGCTGGCCACACCCAGGACGTTTTCCGAGCACGAGGAGGTGGCAGCTAGGTCACTCTGCACTCACACCCAGGCAGCTCCGTTCCCGCGGCCTATGCCCTTGTCCTTGAGCCTACCCTGGCAGGCTGTGGTGGTGGCAGCCACTGGCCTCCCGGGCTCTGTCCCCTGCCATCTGTGGTGGCAGGGTTCCTCTGCAGAGCCCATTTGAGCATATCCTCCCCCTCTGCCCTTAGTGAAGTCCGATTCTTGGTGCCCTGACTCCCCCTCCTGTCCCGACATGTCAGCCTTCTGGCCGACTGATGACCCTTGAGGCCCGGCGTCCGGCTCCTCCAGGCACCTCGTGCCGTGGGCAGCTGCGCTTGCTCACGGCCAGGCCGCATGACCCTGGGCCTGGCGGAGGCCAGTACTGGGGGAGGCAGCTGGGAGGGCTGCCGTCCGTGCTGTCCGTCAGGTGGGGCGTCCGCAATGTCTCCCATGCAGGCCCAGGCCCTGTGCGTGCGGGGTTCATCCTTGCGGCTGCCCTAGTTCTCTCGCTCATAGAACAGACATCTCTAGCCTCCGTGCCCAACCCTCTCGAGACCCCTCCTGGGCGGCCTCCCCAGCAGCAGACTGGGTCTCAGGTGCTGGGGCGGGGCTGCTGCAAGCCCCGAGCTCCCACCCCAGACCCGGCGCTCACAGGAACCGAGCGGCGAGCCCTGCATGGCGCGGGGTGGGGGGCTTCAGTGCAGGCGCTGTTGCAAGGGTGGAGGAGAGACGGGCTGCAGGGTGGCAGGCACCCGCCGCCCCCTAGGCCCCACCTGCCAGGTCATCCCAGCCCTGCCCCGGAGGGAAGCACTCAGTGTCCAGTATGAGCTTCGGGTCACTGCCCATCTGGGCCCGGGATGCAGCAGGGTACAGGACAGAGACAGTCCTTGCCTTCACGAAGTTTAGGTAACGGTGGGGAAGACAGGTGTGCAACAGGTGGAGGGATTTCGAGGTACCCATGGCCGTGCCTACAATGGGAGAAGCTCCTGTAGATGAGGGCTCAAGGAGCCTCTCCCAGCATGCCCAGGGGTGGCAGAGCATGGTGGCCAAGCCCCTGGCACTCTGGCGGGGGAGGGGGGCAAGTGCCTGACTTTCCTGGGGGTGGTGGCCGAGAACCTGGCACTCCAGTGAGGGACAAGCGCTTGGCACTCCCGGGGGAGGGCAAGCGCCTGGCATTCCCAAGGGTGGGGGCGCTGTACAGGCGCCACTGGGGGTCGTCAGCAGTGCAGGGCGTGAGCTGGTGGATGTTTTTAAAGAACTTGTGCTGGCGGCCAACAGGCCAGCCACTCAGTGTGGGCAGCCGCGGAGCCGGAGGCTTCTGCTGTGCAAGAGGCTTCTTGGTGGCTTGAATCAGGTCATTAGCTTCTAGAAAGATGGGGACATCTCCCGAGCAGGTGACCGAGGATGGATGGAGCCCAGAGGGCCCCGCACTAGCCCACTCCAATAGAGTTCTGGGGGCCGGACAAGGCGGCTCATCTTGTTCCTCTAGCAAGGGGGGCCACATCCAAGCACAGACGGGGACCTCCCACAGCTTGTGTCCCCTGGAGCCTGCTGGCCACACATCTGCTCGGGTAGTGGCCTCAATGGCATCTCCTACCAGCTGCGGTGCACCATGTGCATCTGTCCATCATCCGCCCGGCCGTCATCCGCCCAGCGACCCGTCCAAGTCTCCTGAAGAGCAGGGAGCAGTGGAAGGGACGGCCAGCCTAGGGGGGCTGCGGTCTGCACCTGAGTGCTGGGCTGTCGTGGGAAGGCTCGCACTGCCTGAGCCCCCTTCACGGCACCAGACCGCAGTCAGGGACCGACTTTTCGCATAATGCTGGAGACAGACACACCAACCAGTGATCCTATGTCACGTTCAGAGGGACACTCGGGGCCCCAGGATCCTGGTCGATGTAGGAGTGAACAGAGAGTTGGGAAGGATTATCTGGAAGAAGCGGGGTCAAGCTTATAACTCAAGTAGGTGTTAGCCAGCCCAGGGGAGTGGGAGCACCAGGCCCCCCTCGCAGCTGGTTGCACTGGGGCGCGCGCCCGGAGTCTCAGCAGCACCACCCCGCTTCACCAGCACAGCTGCCATCAGTCGGGGGACATCAGCCTGAGAACACCCAAGCTCAGCCGTGACTCATTTCTCACGTTCTAGGAGGGGTGTTGAGCTCACACAACAGAGCCCAGAGGCTATGCACGCAGCCTTGTATGTTGCGGGGGGGGTCTTTGTCCCACACTCCAGTGCTCACTGGCTCCTGCCTGCCCGGGTGGGTTTGCACTGTCTGCATGAAGGGCCCCTCCCTGAGCTGGCCTTGCTCTGTGGCCTTGCCCCAAGCACTGGTGCTCCCTGCTGCAGCCTCTGCCAGGTTCACTGTAGAACCGGGACCTAGAGCACAGGCCTCTGCCAGTCGTGGGTTCGGGCGCTGGGGCTTAGAGGGCAGACACACTGAACAAACACAGCAATCAGATGACACACTCTCTGCGGTTATGTGCCATGGGGAGGGCGGCTGTCACACATGCCGGCTGGGATGGGTTGCGGTTTCTGCAGGGTCAGGAGGCCCCACTGAGCCCCAGAGAACTGGGCACCTGTTGCTGGTGGGAAGAGCAAGTAGTAGGGGACCACCAGGCCTGGAGATACACGAGCAGGCTTCCTGGCAGAGCTGTAGGTTGACAGCCCTGGCCTGGGACGCTGACGCCCAGGGAGTGAGGGGCATACCGGGCATGTGCCGTCCTGTCTGCCCCGGGGCACTGCTGTCTCCCACCTCCTGGGCCCTTTCTTAGCAATATCCCCAGACTGGCCACCCAGTCCCCTCAGCGCCAACACCCCCCACCCCCGTGGCCTGATTGCCAAGTGGAAGCACACGTTGCCCGTCTAGGCTGGTGTGCTGGGTGGCTGGCCTGGGAGGTAGATGCTTTCTTCTGGGATGTGCAGTGTGGCCTGGGCTGGAGGGCCCTGCTGTGAGGAGGTCAGGGAAGGACGGCTATCTGGGGAGCTGTCTTGGGAGGGGGTTCTTCATGGGTGAGTTGCCATGGCCTCAGTGTTCCTGCCAGAGAGCTCAGAGCCCCAGGATGCTCCTGGTAGGCCCCAGTCTGAGAGTAGCGCCCCTCACCCCATAGACCCCATAGTCTGATGGCAGTGCCCTGTCATCCTAGTCTAAGGGAATTGTTCCCTCCCCACCTTTCTGAGAGCCATGACCTGGCCCTACCAGATGGAGGCAGTGCCATATTTCTCCATCTCAGTCGGAAGGTGAAGTCCCGGCACCCCCCCCCCCACCCCACCCAGCCTCAAGTCTGAGAGCATGCTCTGGTGGCATGCTGCCTTGCAGGAGCCGACTGTGACAAGAATTTACAAGCCAGCGTTCAGACTGTTGGCAGCCGAGCCCAGCTATGGTGTGTTTACACCGCAGAAGCTATACGTGCTCCATTTGAGGGCTCCCACTCCCGCATCTTTCTCCGTGGGGCCATTCTCCACTCTTCCTGTTGGCCTTCTGACTTGCCTCCACACCTTTCTCTCTGAAGCCTTCCCTGGCAGCCCTGTCTTTTTTCCTCTGCTGTTGTCCTGGTACTTGTGGCTGTCTGCCAACCACGTGCCTGTCTCTTCTTTGTAGGCTTCAGGAGGATGGGAATGTGTGTCTGTTGTGTTTGCTGCCCAGAACAGAGCCAGTTCATAGGCACCCTGGAAGCGCTGGGTGGATGGGCCAGTGGGCAGGTGGCTGGGTAGATGGGTAGATGGATGGAAAGGCGGATGAATGGGTGGATGGACATGTGGGTGGGTAGATAGACGGTGGATGGATGGATGGGTGGGTGGGTGGAGATGGATGAGTGGATGGACCACAAGGCCCAGTGGTGGGCACAGGCACAGGGGCTCCCGCCTCCCAGGGCAGTCAGGGCACCCTCTGGCCCTGGACATGGACTTGAAGGCCCCAGCAGCTCTGATCTCATCTCCCCGGCTCCAGCTGGCAGCACCCCTGGCTTAGCCGGCCAGCAACATTTCTGAGCAGCCAGGGAAGCAGATGGGGCTACTGGACAGCCGAACCCCAGCTTGAGCTGTTCGGGGTCGTGGCCTGGGGACAAAAGTAGGTGACCAGCCAGCCCATTATGTCTGGGATTGGGAGGGCCCAAGATGCAGGACTCAGTTTTCGAAGACTTTCTGGGAAATGGGGCTTTCAGAGCCAAAACTGGCCCCGTGAGAAAGGGTGACAGACCCCAGTCTGCCCCACCTGCAGGGTCCTGCTGAGGAGTCGGGCTGAGGCTTCCTTTCTGGGGCCCAGCTCAGAGAGAAGACAGGCTGCTTATGCCTGTGCAGTGGAATGTGGCACCCTCCCCCTCCAGCTCCAGCCGTGTGAGGTCGTAGTGTAGTCCCTCCGTCTCCTCTCCTCTTACTGGGTAAACTTGTGCAGTCAGCAGTCTTCCCAACGGTGCACGGTAGTCTGCACTGGTCCTTCCCTGGACCTGTGGTTTCTCTGGGTCTAGCTTTTCTCTCCTGGGGCAGGGACCCTGCCCTGGGCTCAGGCTGAGCTTCTGTCCCCCAGCAGTGACTGTGTGGAGCTCGTGAGGTTGAGGACTTATGGTCACAGCCATAATCTCCACTGGAGCCACAGTAGAATCTCCCAGAGGGCCTGCTGACACAGGGTTTGAGTTTCAAACTCAGTAAGCCTGGGGTGGATTCTTGTTCTGAACAAGTCCCCGGGTGCTACTGATGCAGCGGACCCAGTGACCCTGCTTTGAGAAGCACTGGACTATACCTCTCGGTTTCTTAGGCTTCCCCCAGAGAGGCAGCAAGGAAGGTCCCCCATGCCCCAGTTTTTTCCACTTCAGGAAGGGCTGTTGTGGGGTCCAGGGCAGTGGGAGCCTGCAGGTGCCAACAGTGACACCTGGTGGCTTCTTGGGGCTGGCCCAGGGCTCAGGCAGACAGAACCACATCACACACACACACACACACACACACACGTGTACACACACTGCGTCACACACACGTGCATACACCTTGTCACATACACACGCACACACGCATTGCAGCGCATGTGCACACATGCGTGCACACACTGCGTCACACGCACCCACGTGCGTGCACACGCACCCACTGCAGCACACTCACACACACGCGTGTGCTCACACACTGTCGCACGCACATGCACGCCCACAAACGCACGCACACACATATACACACTGCAGCACACATGCGTGCATCCTGTCACATGTGAGGGACTTGGTGGCATCCCATTTCACAGGTGAGGAAGCTGAGACTTGGAGAGTCAGGAGAGGCCACACTGGTCAGGGTCTGTAAATGCAGCGCTCAACCAAGTAAGAAGGAGCACAGGAGGCAGGGGTCCCCAAGGCCCGGGATGTGGGGCCAGGACCCTGCCCTTGGCCTGCCTCGGAGAAGGAGGGTGGTGCTGAGGCCAGCTTTCCTGGGGCCCTGGCACCCGGGGCCTTGGGCTCGGGATTGTGGTCACTGGTTCTGTCTTGTCATTTATACTCTGCTGGCCAACAACCCAGGGCCCATGGTTTTGGGGGCTATACCCCCCATCTTGGGACCTGGGGTGGCCCTGGGGAGCAGGGGCTCTGAGGGCTGCCTCGAGAGAGGCTTCTGGCTGAGCCTGCCGTGACATGCACAGGAGCAGGGACCCAGGTCCCCAGGGTGTTTCCCAGGACTCAGGAATATTCTAGATCATAGCCATTGTGCCTTGCAGACCCATCTTGACCTTTGGCCCGGTCAGGATCTCCAGGCTGGAGGGTGTTTGAGACAAAAGGGCTGGATGTGGTGGACTGGCTGGAGGCTCCTGACCCAGTCAGACCTCACTGACCCTGGTCATGGGGTGCATTCTGCACGTTCCTGCACTCGTGAGCACTGCGCTGAGCTAGGAGGCTTGGACAAAGAGGAGGGCAGGACACCCATACCCCTCGCGGTGTCCCCACGCTGGTGAGGGGTCAGCGGCCACCTGGGTCTGCTCCACGGAAGATGCCAGGCACACAGACAGGGTGTAGATGGTCTGCAGGTGTCCCACACGCTGACAGAGAGGACACAGCTGCGGGATCTGTGGGAACTGCGGGAATTGGGAAGCTGGGAGGTCGGGAGGTGGTGGAACCCTGGACAGAGAGTGGGGGAGCCCAGGACACCTGGGCCATGTGGTTGGGGGTGGTGACTGCAGTCTACAGTGGTCTGAAGTTATGTCCCAGTGAAAAGGAAAAAAGAAGCAGGAATTTTGGGTTCACCTAACTTTCTGGGCTTGGTTTGGCCGCCTGTAAAGTGGGTACAAGTGTCCCATCTCTTATGGGCTGCTGTGTGAGAGGGGGCGGGGCGCTGGCCGGCATACACCGGAGCAGCAGCCGTGCTTCTAGACGCAGAGCCAAGGCACAGAGAGGTCTAGCGGTGGCCCGGGATCACGCTGTGGGGAGTGGCCGGTCCACATTTGTCTGCGCACACCTGGGACTACGGTGGTGTGGGTGCTGCAGGGGTGGGTGAGCGGCTGCTGGCCTGTCCTGGAAGCTTGGTGTCTGGCTCCCTGGTGCAGTGAGATGGGGCGGGGCGGCCCACCGGCTCCGGCTCCAGGAAACCAGGGCAGAGCTCACAGCGGCATTATGTCATTGTGTGTCGTCTGCTTTTCTGGGTGTTTCTGCTCCTAGTGGTAAATGGTCAGCTCCGCAGAGCCTTGCCCCCGCTGCCCTCTCTCTGGGTCGTGGCCTGGGGCTCAGTGTGGGTGAGCAGGCCAGGGCACGGGTGAGGAGCCTGACCCTGGCCGGGCCCCTGCCCTGCCCCCACAGGCAGAGGGCTTGGGTCTGTGTTTGCTGAGCCTGCCTCTCCCTGTCCCCAGATGAAGGTCACCGCGTCCAGAGGGGGCGACCGCCAGAGTGGGGACGACAGCCTCCACGAAGCCACCAGCTCCCGGACGAGCAGTTCTCGGGACCAGCTCAGTGACGTGAGTGCCCCAGCTGCTTTGCTCAGCCAAACGCTCCTGCGTCTCTCGGGTGCCCGCAGCTGGCCCCCCACCCACGCTTAGCACCTGAGACTCACTGGGGGCTCTGCCTTTGCAATTAGCATTTTGCCTTCATTAAAACATGATTTTTCGGTAATTAGGACTAACGCACTAGGAGGGGTTTAAATGGGGAACCCAGAAGAGGCCCCAGCAGGACCCATGGGGAGGCCCTTGTCCAGCAGGGGGGCCTGCCCTCACCCATGGGTGCTAGTGGTAGGGCAGTGGGCGGGGAGCCAGGGCCATGGTGGGAATATCGGTGGGCAGTGCTTCTGGCCTGGTGGGCGGGCCTGCTGAGGCCTCTGGGAGCAAGGGCGTTCTGGTCTGGGGACAGACAGTGCCCCAGAGGACAGGCCCCTGAGCCTCCATGACTGGGGCAGCACGGGGAGGATTGCACTTGGGACGTGGCCCGCTGCCGTAGGCGTGTTGGGTGCCCTCCAGGGCCCCTGGCTCTCCCTGGCCACAGCCACTTGGAGGAGGGGGTAGGTGGGCACAGTGGGGGATTAGGATGGAGACCGGGGTGAGGGGTCCCAGGAGGGAGTGCCCCCCTCTTGAGGGGGCCCAAGAGGCTTTTGTCTTCCTAACCCCATGCTGCAGAAGCATGGAGGCTGGGGGCTGGGTTTCTGGATGATTGAATGGAGGGAGCGTCTCTCATTATCATCTCAATAGGGGCCTGGGGGCGCGGCCGGTGGGGGGAGGGGGGCCCCCGGAGGAGGGCTAATTGCCTGGCCCGAGCTTGCTGCCACAAGATGGGGAAATAGGCTGGTAATTGTCTGGGGCCGTGGGGCTGCCCTACTTCGGACGCTAATTGCCGGTGGGACGCGTGAAGACGGATTCTGAGCACATCAGGGACAGCCCTGAGGGTGCACGCTTGGAGAGCAGTTACAGCACCCCCCGCCCCCCGCCCCCGCCGGCAGGGCTTCGCAGTGGGCTTCCCGGCCCCGCCAGCCAACCCCGCCAGCATCTGCCTGGGGAAGGAAGGGCCCCAGAGCCCCGTCCGAGGCTGGATGGGGTACCGTGTACAGAGAGCAGAGAAGTCCAGGCGGCATTGGGGGACCCTCCCCTACACACACCCCGTGGTCGCCCACCATCCTGGAGGAGTCTGCGGCCAGACCTCCGTTCCCCCCAGCAGGCTCCGGACCCTGGTCTGCGGGTCCTGGCCTGCTGAGCACCTGCTCGTCACTCACCCTGCGCTGCCCCCCCGCCCCCCAGCCCCCACAGCAGAATGCCCTTCCTCACGCGGCCTGCTGCAGGGCCCACCTGGGTTTCTCGTGGCACCAGAGAGCGCTCCACCAAGTGCTGCTGGGGCTCCCTCAAGGGACCTCCGGTGGCCACAGTGTGCCCTGCCATCTTATTTGCGGGGCCCCCGAGGTTACCCGTCTAGCTCCCCTTCCAAGAAGCCTGCCCTCCACCCCTATACCCCCACAACCCTGGGAGGCTGGGAGGCTGGAGGCTGCTGAGTAGTCAGGGGCAGGCCCCCCTGGGCACAGAGGAGTGGGCCCGCCTCCCCTGCGTTCCCGTGGCTGGTGGAACCATGCGTGGAAAGGTGGGACCTGGCTCCGCGAGGGGCCGAGATGGACCGAGATGGACCTGGGGGCTGAGCCCCTCTCTGAGGCAACATGGCCACTTCGCCCTCCTCTCGGTTGGGCTCGCTCTGCTGGTCTGGGCCACGTCTCCGGAGTCTCCTGGGGGAGGTTCCAAACGTGGGTCCCCAGGCACAGGTGTGAGGCTGCTGGGGCTCTGGGCCGCTGTGCTGTACCCTCCCTTGCGGCTTCCGTCCCAGGTCCCAGCCTCGTGCCCCCCACTCTGGTGACCCAGCCGCAGCCCAGGGCCTGGGCCAAGGGGGTGGTCCTCAGAGGAGGGGCCGCCCGGGGGACCTGTGACCATCCTGACTGTGCTTCCTTCCCCCACAGAGCTCCGCGCAGGCGGTGTCGGGCAGAGGCTACTCGGTAAGTCTGCCGCCCCTCCACTGCGGGCTGGACCCACGCATGCCCCTGCCGCCGCAGCCCCCGGCCGTCTTCAGCATCTGGTCCCTGCCCCAGCAGCGGGGCTGGGGCGGAGGCCGGTGGAGGCCAGCTGGGAGCATCGCTCAGGGTCTGGCCCCGGAGCGGAGAGTGGGCCCTTGTTGCCTGGCTTCCTGGGGACCAGGGGTGGGGAGATGCTCTACCCCGGGTCCTGCCAGGAGGCACTCCGAGTGAGAGGTTCCGGGCACCGAGCAGCAACCCCCCACCCCAGGGACTTGACGCCCATGCTCCGTGCTCGGCCAGGGCTCAGGCGTGAGGACCCTGGGCCCTGTGGCCTCCCGCCTCCTGCCCCTGCTTCCTGCCCCTCCCCTCCTCCCACCCCGCCCCTACCCCAGCAGCCCCTACCCTTTCCTCGTGGCTTCATTTTGTTGCCCCTTAAGTATCAGGAGGGACGTTAATGACGCCATAAAACCCAGAGCTCCATAAAAGCCATTTTTGCAGATTTACAGCCGTTTTGGGGCTCATTGGAGGGCGGGGCCTGGGCTCTGCCCGCCTCATCCTCCCCTCCCGCCTCTGCCCCCAGCCTCTGATTTACTGTGAGCCCCAGAGTTCCAGGACTGCTGGGCGGCTTCTCTAAATCACATCAGCTTTTTATAGGGTGTGTAATTAACCCACTGACTTTCTGTGTGACAGGACACCCTGCGCCCCTGAGCCTCCCCTGACCCCTAGCCGCCCTGACCTCAGGGTTGGGTGGGTCAGGTGCCGGGTTTTCAGTGTTGCACCTGGTGGGCTGTAGGCTTCTGGGTGGTGGTCACATCCTGATGCCGGAGGCGTGTCTCCCTGGGGGGGCCCTTCCCTCCTCAGGTCCAGCCACAGCCATGGGTGGTGGCCTGCATTGCCCCTTCCCCCCACGGGCCGGGTCATCTCAGCATATCCTCTGCTCCTCGATGGAGTGGCACTCTGGCCGGGAGTGGTGCCAGCGCTGGGCTCCAGCTGGGGGCAGAGTGCTAGTGTGGGAAGTGGCTGGTGATAACACTCAGTGTGATGCAAGTCGGGACAGGGAGAGTGAGGGGAAGGTCAGGGGTGTGTGTCAACCTAAGGGTCCCAGACGGACCAGGCCCAGGGACGCCCCGATTGGAGCCTCCTTCCGTGTGTGAGAGTCCCTGGGCAACTGGGGTCTCCCTGCCCCGAGCCTCCTTGCCAGAGCCTCTGGGCGGCCCTTCTGCTTCCAGATTGCATGTGTTACTCATGGTCTTCTCCCCCAAGAGCTCCTTGGAATGTTTCCTGAAGAAAAACCCGTAATTAATGGGCCAGCTGCTTGCAACTTAACCCCCCATGGCCACTGCACGGGAGTGACAGGTGGTGGCAGGGACATACCCAGCCTGCTGCTGGGCCATGGCAGTTCCTGTGTGTGCATGCTAGGTGCTGGCAGGAGCAGGTGTGTGCCAGTCCCCGGCAGAAGCAGGCGTGTGTGAGCAGGCGTGTGCGTTAGGTTCTAGCATGAGCAGGTGTGTGGATTAGGTCCTGGTACAAGCAGGGGTGTGTGCATCAGGTCCTGGCATGAGCACGTGTGTGCATTAGGTCCCTGGCACAAGCAGGTGAGTGTGCTGGTCCCTGGCACAAGCAGGTGTGTATACTGATCCCCAGCATGAGCAGGTGTGTGCATTAGGCCCTGGCGTGAGCGGGTGTGTGCTGATCCCTGGCATGAGCAGGTGGGGGCATCAGGTCCTGGTCCGAGCAGATGTGTGTGCTGGTCCCTGGCATGAACAGGTGAGCGTACTGGTCCCTGGCACAAGCAGGTGTGTGTGCTGATCCCCAGCATGAGCAGGTGCGTGCATTAGGCCCTGGCCCCAGCATGAGCAGATGTGTGTACTAGGCCCTGGCATGAGCACGTGTGTGCATTAGGTCCTGGCACAAACAGGTGAGTGTGCTGGTCCCCGGCATGAGCAGGTGTGTGCATGAAGCCTGGCATGAGCAGGTGTTTGTGCTGGTCCCTGGCATATGCTGGTGGGCGGGCGCTGTAAGGTTCAGGTGGTTGGCCTGGCCCTTCCAGAAGCAGAGGTGCCTCTGGCACTGGAGGAGGCGGAACCAACCCCTGTGACCCTCAGCCAGTAGGAACAGAGAGGGTGGGGGCAGGTGGATGGCCAGGCCCAGGCCTGGGAAGTTCTGTGAGCTCAGCGCCCAGATCTCTGTGTGCACTGGGCCCCCAGGGCTGTCTGTGGCTTCCGGCGCTGCCCACCAGGGGCGTGAGGGCTGGGCCAGCTGGACTGGGCAGAGGGGGGCTATGACCTTCCTCTAAATCCAGGCTTCAGCATGGGCGCCCCAGACACTCGAGTGTGCACACTGAGGTCGAGGCCTGCGTGCGTGTGCATGCATGGTCACTGGGTGGCGCGTGTGGCTTCTGCCAGCACCTGACCCGTGTACAGCTCTCGGATGGCTGTGAGAGGAGAGTGTGTGCCGTGTCCCCGTGTCTCCGTGTGGCTGTGGGGGGCTGTGCACGCCTGTAAGTCCCAGTGTGCTGTTTCTTTCTGGACCATGCGCATGTCCGTCTGGAAAGGTGTGTGCGTGCCCGTGTGTCTGCGCTTAAGTGGCAGTCATGGCGCGGGTGCCTGGATGTGAGCCGCGGCTTCGCCTGCGGGTGTGCGCCTGTGCCCCGGTGCCTTGCTTGTGTGTGTCCGTAGGTGGGACCTCAGGGTCGGCAGGGCTCATGTCTGTCCCCAACAGCGTCCCTGCACTAGTGACCCAGGGCAGCTGTCGTCTGACCTGCTTTATAGACTGTACTTAAAGGGCTTTAATTCTCTGAGCTTTATCCCCAGCAAATCCCCAATTACTGCTCATCCTCGACAGCTTGTCCTGGAAGCTTGGTGCGGCCTCCCCGGCACACATCAGATGTTCCTTAGTGCCGCGAGATGAGTTAGAAAGTAATTTTCTCCGTTCAGCTGCTGGGAACTGGGGACGTGACAATCCACCTCCCTCCAAAGCAGGACTTGGGAGTTCTTTTATTAAAGGGAAATGAGGATCTGGATGCCTGCTGGGGCCGGGAGGCCGGCCGACTGCGTCACACGGAGTGTTCTGGAAGTGGCCTGTGCTCACAGAGGCTCTGGGGCTGCAGACAGGAGCGGAGGCAGAATGGCAGTGATGCCACCGGCCACCACCTGTGATGAGCGCGGGAGGTCTCAGGCCCTCCATGTGGATGTGATCACCATGGCAGTGACCCCCCCCCCACCTCTAGGTGAGGACTGAAGTGCAGGGCTCAGAGACCGCCCCCACAGGTGCCGGCCAAGGGGCTGAGCTGAGAGCCGGAGCAGGCAGGCCCGTCCGCAGGTCCCCTCCGTTCCCGGGCCCATCATGGGTTCTCAGACCTCTCCTGGGCACCCTCCTCCCTTCCACAAGTGTTTGCTGACCCGAGTGGCCGGTGTCCCCGCCCCATGGACCTCACCGTGCCACAGAGAAGATGCTGAATAAAGCCAGTAAGAATGTTCCTAGGTGGACGCGGCGAGTGCAGAGGTGACCGGGCGGCAGGGAGGGGCAAGGCCATGCTGCAGGGGGCCACAAGTGTGAGTGTATGTGCTGGGGGTGGGGGAGGGACCCCGGGAGCAGCCGGTGCAAAGGCCATGCAGGGGGAGGGCTCCACCTGCCCACGTGAAGAGCAGCAAGAGGCAGGGGGCTGCCTCGGGCAGGGCGGTGGGGCTCTCCCTTGGACGCAGGTGGAGTTCTCAGCAGAGCAGGGCTGGGTGGGGAGGAAGAGACCTCTGCCTTCTCCCCAGGCCAGGCAGCCGGGAGGCCACAGGGGTGAGTGTGGGAGAGCCGGCCGCAAGCCAGGCACAGAAGGGCACAGGGTTCCCGCCAGCTCATTTGGGTCAGGCAGGCCCCCGTCTATACCTGCCACGGCAGGAGCCCCTCATGCGGGGTGTAATTAGCCAGTTGGCTTGATTGCCTTTGAGAGATTTCTGGAAATTGATTTTCAGGATTCGGTTGGGCTACAGACAGCTAATTTCCTAGCACCTCTAGCCCCGGCACCATCCTCACCCTGGAGCCCAGCTGGCGAGGGCCACAGGGTTGTGGAGGGAGGCTGCTGTGGCCGGCAGCGTAGCCCCGGCTGGCCCCAGCATGGCCCGGATTGTGGTTATGGAAGGTTCCTTCACGCCGGCATCCGAGCTTCCATTCGCCTGATGGTTCTGCCCTGGGTGGTTCCCGCACTGGCTGCTTGGGTCTCCTCACAGCCCTGGGGCTGTAACCGGCGTTCCCAGGGCAAGAGCCAGGAGAAAGCATTGGTGGTATGGCTCCCACGCCAAGTAGTCATCAGATCCACCTGGACATCGGTGGCCGGGCAGAGGCCCCTTTCCTCAGCAGGTGCACCCCCCAACGGAGCCCCTTACCCAGGGGAGGAGGGGCACAGCGGGCTCAACACGTGATCCCTCCGGGGACCGTAGCTCCTGGCTCTGCACCTGCTTTCCCACCCTGGGTCCCCTGACCCCCCACTTCTGGCGGGATAGGTACATGCAGGCCACTTTGTCCCTTGAGCCGTGCCCTCTGTGGCTGAAGTTGGGGGGTGCAGCATGAGTGGGGGTGGGCCCAGGTCCCACCAAGGCGTTAGTGGCAGGAGGGTTGGTGGGCAGGTGCAGGGAAGCCCTGACCAGCTGTCCTCCTTGGGGTGGCAGGGAGGTGCCTGGGGCACCCCTAGCCGTCCTGAGACCTGGCTCTCCGGGAGTGGCCCAGCACCCCCTGTCCCCAGCCGCCCCCCCCTGAACAACACTGGGTGCTGGCAGGCCCCAAAGCCGGCTCTGTCTTTACGAGGCAGGTTTATGAATCCATTACCCTGCTCCTTGGGCCACTTCCGAGCGGCTGTAATTTGTACAAAAGCAATAAAACCCAGTCAGCCTCTCCCTGGTGCGGGCAGCAGCATTCTCCTCATGACCTCTGAGCGCGGGGGCAGTCCTGAAGCCAGCTGCTGAGGACAGGGATGTGCCTCTCAGGGGACGGCAGGAACTTGCGGGGTGTGTCCCGAGCGTGGTGTCCTGACCTGTGATGCAGCCCCGGCCGGCCTGGCTGGTTGTCAGAAGGTCCCCTGCCCACCCACCCTTCACTCAGTCCACCTCCTAGAGCCCTGGAGTGCAGCCATGGCCTACCTCCGTCCCGCTGATAGGACATGCAAGTCCTTCCCTGTGTCCCTGTCCCCCGGCACTTGGGCTGGGGGTGTCAGCTCCAGCCTGCCCGCACCGCCTCCTCCGGCTCGTAAGGCTGTGAACCTGGCCCCCGGATGCATCCAGGGGTGTGATCGCAGGGAAGCTGCCCCCGGAGTGCAGACAGACCAGCAGACCAGCTGGGTGGGCCCTTTGTTGCTCAGTCTGGAGATGTAGCATGGGGCCGGGGGGAGGGGGGACGGCAGGTGACTTCAAGGGCCCCAAGCTACAGCCCCTCCCCCACCCCGCAGCTGGGTTGCAGGCTCTTCCAGAAAGGGGGCAGGGCCGTGGATTGCTGTGTGCCTAGACAGAGCAAGACGGGACAGAGGATGAGAAGATAAACAGGTGACCTGACCTGCCTAGTGCTTTAGCCGGTGCCTGGTGCCGAGGAGAAAGACACACCACGCAGAGGGCGTGCTGGTGCCCAGGGGCTGCTGGTGTAGAGGGGTGTTGAAGGGGAGGGGTGCTGGTGTGGAGGGGAGGGGTCTGGTGTGGAGAGGTAGAGGGGAGGGGTCTTGTGTGGAAGGGGAGGGGTGCTGGTATGGGGGAGAGGGGAGGGTGCCGGTGTCGAGGGGCAGGGGTGCTGGTGTGGAGGGGGTGAGGGGAGGGCCCCCCCGCTGTGGAGGGCAGGGGTGCCCCTCCTCTGGTGGACATTCTGTGTCAGCAGGCTCTGTGGGCAGCTGTGTGTGTCCGCAGGTCGGACCCGTCACATGGGCACATTTCCGCACCCCGTCTTTCTGCAGCTATTCTTTGCATGTGGCCTGGTCCTTGTCCCCTTGCTCCCCTGTCCCAGGTAGCGGTCAGCCTGCCTAGGGCGGCTGTGCACCAGGCACAGCAGGGTTGCTTGACCTCCCCTCCCAGGGTGCTGGGGACTCACCCTGCCGGCCAGAAGAGCTTCCCACGCCCACCCCTTTGCCCTGCCAGGTGCTGGAGGTGCGGGCGCCCCTGGAAGGAGGCACAGCTGTTGTCTTGCCCCACCCGCTAGTAGCCCTGCCCCACCCCCACTCGTGGGGCAGTGCCATGTGTGTGCTGGGGCGGCAGGCATCTGGCAGCCCCCACAGGTCCCAGTCAGGTCGGGGCAGCACAGACCAGGACAGCCGTGGGCCCCTCCCAGCCCTGGGCCCCGGGACCTCGGGCAGGGAAGGGTCCGCATCTGATCCAGGAGGATGGCTGG
Source organism: Lontra canadensis (assembly GCF_010015895.1). NCBI lineage: Eukaryota > Metazoa > Chordata > Mammalia > Carnivora > Mustelidae > Lontra > Lontra canadensis. The sequence goes on from NW_022631214.1 coordinate 212,586, forward strand.
GACCACACCCTGCTGCTGTCTGCAGATGTGGAGCTCCCGGGCCCCCGGGATAGGGGACAGGGCTGGGGAGCCAGAGGCCACTTGCCTGCCTCCCCCTGTTCACAGTCCTCCCTTTGGAGAGGGATAGCTGGGCAAGGTCGGGCAAGGATCACCGTTGTACAGGAGGAGTGTGAGGCTGCCATGGGGCTGGGGGCCTCGGTTTTCTCCACCAGATGGCTGGATCCCAGAGAGAGGGGAGGACCTTCCCCCGTGTTTGCTGTTCCTGCCCCACCCACGTCACTGTACCCGCCACCCACAGAGTGCACATCGCTGTGGAGCGCCTCGTGTCTGTGACGGTGCAGCCTCAGTCTATGACTGTGACAGCCTTAGCACCACCGGCCCCAGGAGGGCCCCATCCACTGTGGGTGGGAGCAGAGCAAATCTCTGGGTCCCTGCCCATTAGCAGGAAGTCAGTGGGAGAAAACAGAACCCATGGCAGCTGCTTTCCGAGTGTTGGCTGACAGGATGGGGGTTGCTGGGCATGAGTGCGCCCTGTGGTCAGACAGGAGCTGGCCGGGGACATCAGGCCAAGGGCAAATTAGAGGTCAGGACTGAGTGGAAGAAGGAAGGGGCCACATGGAGGGTGAGGGGCCCAGCCAGCTCCCAGGGCCAAAAGGGAGGCGGCCTTCAGGGAAGGCTGATCCCAGCAGTCCAGGCACGTCCAGCTCATTGGCACTTCTCTGGGCAGGTCATTCGATGGGAGTTTTAGGGCGCTGTCAGCAAGAGGGGGTCTGGGTGCTGGGAGGTGTCCAACATGTTGGGGCACCATCCTCCAGCTGGGAGCCTGGAGCCTTGGACTAGTTATCCGTGCCGTGGGTGTCACACAGGTGTGTTCCCATGTCTTGTGCTGCCTGCCATCTCAGCAGGGCCTGCGTTTAGCAGCGGGAGAGTGTAGGTCCAGGACGAACCAGCTCATCCCCGTGGCGTCGTCCACCCATTTCGAAAGTCTCCCTCCCCCCATTATTTTATTTCAAACTGGCCACAGGCACAGTTCAGCTCAGTGCCACTGAGGGCAGGCACCAGCCCCCTGCCAGTCCCCTGCAGCTGGCAGGAGAGCGCCCCCAGCTGGCAGGCACAGGGTGGGCCACGGATTTGGGTCCGCCTCGGTCACCTTGTAGGAACTGCCAGGAGAAGCCACCCAGATGCGTCCCCGCCCCGCGCTCCTGTCCCTGGGCACACGGCCCCTCCCCTTGCCCGCTCTGCAGGGAAGACCACTGAGCCAGCTGCAGCCTGGTTGTCTTGTCCCATCTCACCGCCCTGTGTACTCAGCTCTGGGGAACTGTGTCTCAGCGGCATCCCCTGGGATCGCTTGGGAACATCTGACTGGGGCAGTGTGAGCTGAGCCTTGGACAGCATGGTCTCCCGACGGGATCCTCCTGGCTGGGCCCGCACACTGCGTGAACTCCAGGAGGGGCTGTGGCGGCCACCATAGCCTCCTCGCCTTGCTGGGTCCTCCCCTGGAGCCTCCGGACAGGAGCCAGCCTGCAGCCCTGCTCCCCCCAGTGCTGCCCCCACCACAGGGGATGCCTCCAAGGGGGCGGGGCAGCTGGCGCCTTCCCTCCCGGCCTGGCCTGAGGTGTGGGCAGCCCCTGCTGTCCCTTTAGCGGGGGGTGGTGGGGGTGGTGGGGGGGGAGGGGTCGCTGGGGCCTCCCGCCTCTGCCAGCCCTGGCCTGCCTTTCTCCGTTCCGAATGCAGGCCTCCAGTTGAGGTCCCAGCAGGCTCGGGTCTCACCCGGACCCTGTGTTGCTCCGCGGCACCCAGGCCCCAGCCACTGGGAACGGCCCAGGGCGACTTAGTTCCGAGCCCGGGCTCCCGTCCCGCCAGGTGACCCAGCCACAGCCCTGGCCCCAGAGGCCAGATGCAGCCTCTCTGGACAGGCCCACAAGGAGCCCTCATGGCGGTGGCCACACGTGCCAGGAGCCAGAGCTGGAGGGAGGGCAGGCCGGGTGCGAGAGTGGGTGGCAGGCCAGGATTCAATTATGCAGAACACGCGGGGCTGCGGGGCACAGGAGGTTAGGAATTAATGTTAACACTGTTCTGGTTAAGACTTTCTGTGTTCATAAATAATTCATAAGGCAGTTAGCGCTTTGGGTCTGACAACAGGAGAATATATTAATACAGTCGACTCCGCGAAAGGTCAGCCGCGGCGGGGCTGCGGCCGTCTTTGATTCATTCGCTGACACGGGCTCGTTAATTACTCCGGCCCAGAGAGGGCCGTGGAGGAGCCGCTAATGAGAAGAAGGGAGCCCACCGTCAGCGGGCGTGCAGGAAGGAATGGACCAGGGTCCCTGTAAGGCCCCGGAGGCGGGAGCAGAGGGCCCCCACCTGCCCCCCAGAGGCTCTGGTAGGGCCGGGCCGGCTCCAAAGAAGCTGTCAGGGCCTCCTGGCTCAGGAGTGTCCCGGCGTGGCCATCCTCGGTCTCTGAGTACTTACGGAGCATCTGCCACAGGTGAGGGGTGACTCCAGGCCCTGCAGTCTGAAGGTTGAAGAGAACCCGGAAATCCCCTCTCTCATGGGGGCTGCAGAAGGCAGGGTGGGTGGGAAGCAGGACCGAGGAGTCAACGTGTGCCCGTCGCAGCAAACGTGCATAGAGCAGAGGGGGCCAGAGGGGAAGAATGCAGAGCGGCCATCAGGCTAGGGCCTGGCTGCCCCTGAGCGCCCCTGGAGGGATGGTGCTCAGACGGGCCCAGAAGCGTGACCGTGCGGGGAGGGGGGAGGGAGTCCTAGCGTGTGTCCGCGTGAATGTGCTGGCGTGTGCACGCGAGGGCTTCCTGCATGCAGGGGGTTGCCTTCTGTGTGGCCAGGAGCTGCTGGTGGGAACAGAGGGGCGCAGGGGCTGCCCCGGCTCGGTGGGGGTTGGCGTGCAAGCACAGCCAGCGCCCAGGGCACCAGACGTCCATCTGTCCAAGCATGTCCTCCATGCCTTCTGTTGCCTGGTGCTCCCCAAGTTCCTCCTCCCTGATAGGCGAACTCAGGTTGACCCACAGAGCAGTGCCCAGTTCTCCTGGATACCTTTGCTAACTGCAGACAGAGAACAGGAAAAGTCGTCTTGTGTTTTGCACAGTGGTGCTGCGGAATGGCCATCACTGTACAACCCAGAACTCCCTCGGAAGTACCACCCCCTGGAGACCCCGCAGCGGGAGCAGGAAGAGAGTTCAGACCTCAGTGGTCAGAATCCATGTTGTCCCTCCATCCGTCCGTCCATCCGTCCATGCGTTCATTCTCTGCGAGCTCCGTCTGGATACCGTGTGCACCGTGCTAAGTCTTTCATCCATCTATCTGTCCGTCCATCTATCCATGTATTCATTCCCTGCCAGCTCCGTCTGGGTACTGTGTGCACCGTGCTAAGTCTTCCATCCATCCGTCTGTCCGTCCGTCCATCCATGTGTTCATTCCCTGCCAGCTCCGTCTGGATACCGTGTGCACCATGCTAAGTCTTTCATCCATCCGTCCATCCATCCGTCCGTCCATGGGTTTGTTCCCTGCCAGCTCATCTGGATACCGTGTGCACCATGCTAAGTCTTGTCTTTCATCCATCCATCTGTCCGTCTGTCAATCCATGCATTCATCCCCTGCCCTCTCCGTCTGAGTACTGTGTGCACCATGCTATGTCATCCGTCCATCCGTCCATCCATGCCTTCTGTCCAGGGGCAGTAAGGCAGGTCCCATGGGCTAAGAAGTGGAAGGACCAGCATTCTATTCCAGTCGTCTTGAGATTTGGAGAGTTAGAGGGATAGCTCCTTTCCTCCCGGCTTCCCCCCGATCAGTCACCGCACCTGCCCGGCACTCTGTGCCCCGGACTCTCCCCTCTGACGTAGCTTCATGCCACCGGCAGCTCCTAAGCTGCTGTGTTTCCGACCCCGGCGCAGACTTGGCGTCTCAGGAGCACCAGACCCCATGCCGTGTCTCCATGCACTTCCCTCAGAGACCACTCTCCGCCCAAGTGTGGGAGGAGGCCTGGAGTGGGGGCAGGCACTCCAACCCACTCGTTTCACAGGGCCCCAAAGAGCCCACTGGCCAGCTGTGGGACCGTCCTTGTCTCTGTGAGGTGGCCCATTCAGGGCTCTCAGAGCTCTAAACCATGGCCCGCCACTGCCCAGGTCTCGGGGGGCCACCCCGAGCTGCCCCTGTCCCCAAGAGGCAGACATTTGGGGCAGGGGGGGATCACGAGGGGCCGTGGGACGGAGCAGGCGAGTCTTAAGGCTTCTCTGGGCTGCTCTGGGGGGCGCACCCCGGGGCGGGCAGGTACCAGCCCTTTCTGTCCTTGCTGCCCCCACCTGGGAGAGGTAAGGACGCCACCTCCCTCCTCCCAAACGCGCCTGCGTGGTTCCAGCCGCGCTTCTCTGCTAAGTGGGTCTCAGTCACCATCAGCCCGTGGAGGCCTTGCACACTTGGGCTATTAGGGCTGCAGTAACTTAATTGCTCATTAATTGGGTAATTAGTGCTTTGTTTTGCTTTAAAGCCTAAACACTCATAAAAAGTGAATTAGCTGAGTAAACAAGTGTGGGATTTTCAGGGTCCTCATCTAGCTATCGTGCATAATTAATCAGGCTCACTGTGACTTTCTGAGCCAGCGTGGCCTAGGGCCCTTTGCAGGGTGATCCTGGAGCCCCAGCCCTGTCCCAGCTCCCCTGAGGGAGTCCCTGGCATGGGGCCCTGATCAGAAGGGCCAGATTGAGACTGGGTTTCAGACCCCATGCACCCGTTCTCCTGGGTGGGCTCCCAACTACTCTGCCTCAGTTTCCCCATCCATAAGCAGGTGGTCGATGGTGGGTCCTGAGTTGTATAGAAGTGACTCCAGTGAGCCAATGCGCCATCAGCCCCACACCCCACAGCGTGCCAGGCCTCCCGCCAGCATGATGTGGGGCTCCCCTCTCCTGCCTGCCCTGTGGTGTCAGGATTGCTATCCAGCGCAACCAAACCCCAGCTTCTACCCTGTTGCTGCCAGCAAATCCCTTCACCTGCTGGGCTCCCCGCTTCTTGCCTGTGGAGTCGGCGAATGCCCAGGTGATTACTGGCGGGCCCTGCTGCCCCATGTGGTGCACCCCATCCTTGAGTCCTGGCCCAGTGCTTCAGACATGATCACCCAGCTGATCCCATGGCTGCCCCAGCCACAGACCAGACCGCAGCCCCCACCCCAGCCCTGGCACCCCTGCCTGTGAGGTCCCGCGTCACTGCCCAGCATCTGAGTGTGAGGTGCTCTGACCAACAGGGATGAAAAATGGCCTTTTCAGCCCGACTCCAGACAGTGGGTGATGGGAGGAGGCTCCGGGCCCAGGGCTTCCTGGAGTGTGTTCGCGGCTCCTTTTTTAGGTGAATTGCTTACTGGGGCACACGTTTCATATCCCGGGGGAGTGTTTACAGCACGATGGAAGGCGAGCACCTTGGACCCTTCTCTGTGGGGGGGACGGGTGCCCACGTGGGCAGGCAGGGCAGCCACTCTCCTCCCTGAAGCTCTTCTGAGGCAGCAGCGATGGGTAGAACGTTCATGAAGCTGGAGCCGATGAGGCCATGGGAACTGTGAGTGTGGCCAGTGCTGCTGGGCCACATGCATAAGGACAGGTGACCCTGTGTCAGGCCACCTGGGTGCACACGTGCCCTGCACACACTGGGACACCGGGCAGGACACCCTGGGGCAGAGCACGCATTGGGCAGGACGCAGGCGCTTCCGTGAGCCAGGCCTCAGAGTACACCTGGACATGTCTCAGAACGTGCACATCCGTGACAGGCCGGCTGGGTCTGCACACATGCATGAGCCGTGACAGCAGGCCCAGCGAAAACAGCCAGCATCAACAGTTTGTGCCTCTTGAAACTCCCGGGTGTCCCCAGGGCACACAGCCCAGAGTGTGGCCTCAGCACCGACTGTCCAGCAGCTCAGATCTTTCTGCCCCATGCTCAGGTGGGCTGCCTAGAATGTTCCGTGGCCTTCCAGCCCACATTGACCGGGGGCCCTGCTGATTTGGTGTGCAGCTGCGCAGGGCTTTGTGGGTGGCAGTGCTCTTCGAGAGTGAGCTTCCAGCCGGCGAGGAGTCAGGTCCTCCGCAGCCCCTTGGCAGCCCTGTGAGCAGGACCTCCGCAGCAGATGTCCCAGACCGCACGCTGCAGCAGGAGCGGAACCTGGTCTGGGCCCAGAGCACCAGGCCATGTGCCGACTCTCAGCCCTCTCTGACCCTGGATCGAGTGGGGTCACCTGAGTAGGAAGCTAGGGGGAGGCAGAAGCAGAGCTGGGGTGGGTCGTAGTATCTTTCTCTACGGCAGGGCCCAGGGTAGCCTCTGGGCCCTCTCTGTCTCCATGGCCTGAGGGGGCCCGCAGTGGGCAGGACGGACCCTGCCCCTGCTCCCGGCCTCTCTCCTCCCCACTCCCCGGGGCCACCTCTGGCCCAGGCCCAGATGCTAGAGCATCTGACGGGAGAAGTGGGCTCAGAGTCAAGGTCTCCCTGCCCATGAATTTTTCATGCCTTTGTTTAAGAAATGGGAGACAGGCAACCTCCACTAAGTACCACTGTGAAGCAGTAATTAATGTTCACACTGAGAGAAGAAAAAGGTACATTTCTGTTGCAGCTCAGTGACCGTGTTGATTTGTGTCTCCTAATCCCGGAGGGTGACAGGCAGCCCCCACCCAAGCAAGTGGCTGCCCAGGTTTCTGGAAGAGGCCCGGGAATGGAGGCCAAATTCCCCAGACCTCCTGTGCAGGTGCTCCTGGACCGGGCAGGGCACTGTCAGTGAGAGGCGTCTGTGTCCAGACCCTGTGGGAGGCTGGATGCCTCCAAGAGCCGTTAGGTGATACGAGGGAAGAGGCTGAGGCAGAGGTAGTGGTACTGAAGATGATGCTGGTGTTGATTGTGGTGGTGCTGGCGATGGCCGTGAGGACGGTGATGGTGACGACCGTGGTGGCGATGGCGGTGAGGATGGTGGTGCTGGCGATGGCAGTGAGGACGGTGATGGTGACGACCGTGGTGGCGATGGCAGTGAGGACGGTGATGGTGAGGATGACGGTGACGGTGATGAGGATGACGTGGGTAGCAGCGACAGTGAAGAAGTGACCGTCATACTAACAGTCATTCCAGGTCACACCCAGCACTGTCCTGGTGCTTTGCCTGTATTCACTCATTGGAGCTGCACGACAGCCTGTGGCCGGGCTGTTGTCTGGTACAGAAGCATTAACTGAGGCATGGAGAGGTCAAGGGGCCTGCCTGAGGCTGCCCGGTGTGGGTGGCAGCATGTACCCCGAGGATGTCTGCCCCTTTGCCCACGTTCTGGCCTCCCCACCGTAGCTAGCACATGCACTTGGGGCCTTGAGTCTGTCCTCTGCTCACTGGGCTCCCTGCTTGGACCTGCACACACACCCCAGGGTTGCCCCCCCCCCCCCCCCAGGACCACCGAGCGCTGCTGGATCCCGTGAAGGTCACCTCTCTCAGGCAGCTCCTGTAAGACAGATGTGGCTTCTTTTCCCTCCTTGCCCTGATTAATTGCCTCATTCAGTTCCAACTCTATTGCAGTTAAACATTAATTCAGTAGGACTTAATGATGGGAACTCGTTTATGACGTGGCCTGTGCTGGCTGACAAGGGGGTGCTGTTTGGTTCGTGACAGGGCCACGCATGCGCTCGCTGGGAAGCACCCTAACCCCTGCTTGATCGTCAGGTCGTTAAGCTCTCCCTGTGACATGGAAAGCTGCGGGGAGAGGTGTGAAACAGCCAGCCTGCGGGTTCCGGGCACCCGGTCCTGCCTGGCACACAAGGCCCCACCCTCCCGGTGGTTTGATGGGACTGTGGTTTCCGACGCAAGGCCTAGGGCCGCTCACCACGCAGGAAGAGGCCCGGCTGGGAGCCTCCGGCGACTGCTCTGTGCTAGCTGCAGTGAGCGGGGCTCCTGGCATCCACCCCAGCCCCCCACACGCCAGGGCTCCTGTGGCAGAGTTGGGTCCCAGCTCCGCAGGACAGGACCCTGTGCTGCCCGTGTTTTGGTGTGTCCAGCCCCTCACCTCTCCCGTCCTGTCTTGCACACTCCCCTCATCACCCTGGGGTACGCCTCCTCCCGGATTTCAGCCGCCCCTCCCTCTCCCTGCTCCCCGGACCTGCTCGTGAGGGACTGGCCTCGCCTCTTGCCATTGCGCAGCAGGGACGTGGGTGTGAGGACACCCCTCCCCACCAGGTCTCTGTCCAGGCCCTGCAGGGGGTCCGCCGGGCTGTGGGGTGGGACGCTTGTTAGCCTCAGAAGACCCCCCCACGGCATGCCCATCCCCCAGGGCCACTCCCAGCTGCAGTGGGTGGCTGGTAAAGCATGGGTCCCATCTGTACTACTCTGAACTTTGCCATCGAGCGCACCCTGGCCCTCACCCTGGGGCGCCAAGGGCAGAGCACCCCCTCCTTGCACTCAGCGACTGGAGGACAGCAAGGCGCACGGCTGACAGGGACCTGTCACCCTCACTTGTGGCCGGGAAGATGTATTTTCAGTGGTAGCATTCATCTGACACAACGTGCTGTAATTGCGGTTGCTAGGACGGGATTATTTTTCTTTATGTTCTTTTAGGGGGAAAATTGCTGTGGTTCTAGAAGAGCAGTCTTTCTTTTTAAAGCTCTGCCTGCTGAAAATGGAAAACAAAGATTTGTTTGCACGATCGCCGACCTTTCTTTCATTAACTGAGCTAACACGCCCAGTGGTTTCTAACTAGGCTGCAGGGGCGCGGGAGGCACGGGTGCCTTCGGGAGCCCTCCCTGCGGGTAGTCCCTGTGGCCACAGGCCTGGCCTGACCCCTTTGTCTGTCCAAGGGATCTGAGCCCCCCTCTGCCCCTTCAGTAGAGCCAGGGCTGCTGGGGCTGGGCTGCCATGGCCCTGCCCAGAGGGCACCCTTGATCCCACCCTCGGGCTCCCATCTGTGCCCACCACCCTGGAGGGCGAGCTCCTCACCTCTGCCTGGCCCACCCCTGAGAGCCCTTGACCGAGGGCCTCGCTGGCACTCCAACCTCCAGATCCCTCCCAGGCCCCCCAAGGCCCAATCAACCCTGCGAGGCTCCACCCACAACCCCTGCCCTGCGACGGGGTGCTGACTCTCCTGTCTCTCTCCCCCCACAGTGTGACAGCGAGAGTGAAGGGGACGACAAGGTAAGCCCCCCATACCTCCTCCCGAGACCTCCACCCACAGGGGTGCGGGACAAGTGGCCTCCTCACATGTCCTGGCCCCGTCTCTGCCAGGGATACCTGGGGGCGGGGGGCACTGTGGGCGGGGCGGGGGGGGCATGTTGTGGGTAAGTGCCACCCCCACCTTCCAGGCTGGGGTCCGGAAACATCACCAGAAAACAGATTTCCGCTAATAGCAGCGGCGCCTTAGCACCTAATTACCCTCCTTTTCAGGAACAATGAAGTTCCCATTAACACAGGATTTATGCACTTGGAGTGTTTAGCTCAGGAAAAACCACAGTGCAGGCCTGCTAGGGTGGGGGGGCCTTGGTCCTGGTCATTTGCCGGCCCTCTGTGTGTCCCATGGGGAGCAGGGAGGAGGCCACCCCCAAGCCCTCAGCCCAGCTGCCGTCTGTGGGGCCCCTGCTGTGTGCTAAGCGCTGTGGAGGCGGGACTCGGCCCTGGCATTCACTCTCTGCCGGTCCTGAGACCCTGGGGGATGGGAACTGGGACCCCAAGGCATAGAGAGGGTCAGGAGCCCGCCCGAGGTCACACAGCTGGCCCCTGCAGTCCTCCAGAATATGGGAATGGCACAGCTGCAAAGAGTGGTAGCTGCTGATGAGGCCACCGGCAACGGCCGCACCGAGGGTGGGTGCCAACTGGGCGAGGAGGACCAGAGTCCAGGCGGGGGACCAGGGTGTTCCCCCCTGGGGTCTGCTGCGCACTGGCTTCCAGGCCGGTTTTGTGAAGGGGAACCAAGTCCCGTGGGGAGGTGCGAGTGCAGTGCGAGACCATGCTGCACGGCCAGCTACTGTGTCCCAGCCTGTCCCGGCCTGCGCTGGGCTGGCGCTGTCCGAGGCCTGGCCAGCCGGATGGCCACCCTTGGCAGACGTATGTGAGCAAGTGTGGGAAGGGCTGGGATGCTGCCTGGCAGGACAGGTCTGCGGAGGATGCCGGGGGCGGGGGTCCGGGTGACCAACCTCAGAGCCTGGTGGAGGGGGGGACGGGAAGGGTCCGGGGGCTCATCCGTGGCAGGGGGAGAGGCAGTGTGGATGGGTGAGGCCTGAGACCCGCCGTGCAAGGCGAGCAAGCCCAGAAGTCCTGAGTGGGGTCCTTACTGGGGTCTGGACCATTTGAGGAAGGTGGCCGGAGGGCAGACAGCTGGGAGTGAGCACCGCTGTCTGGGTTCCAGGGCGACGAAACTCAGCCGGCCACGCCCCAACCAACACTCCCGCCAGCCCCTCTGCAGAGCGGTTGCTCCCAGACTCTCTGAGGAGTGAGACGAGGGGCCTCAGGAAACTGCCAAGCTGACCCCTCGCCTCCGGCCCCGCCTTTCCCTAAAACCACCTTGAGGGACGTGCTCTCTGAAGCCAGAGGTGTTGGGAGGGGGTTCAGAGGAAGGGGTTGCTGAGCCCCTGAGATGGCTGGCTGTCCCCTCCCAGGCCCTCTGGCCTGCCTTCCACAAAGAAACCAAGCTGCTGCGCCCCAAGTGGGTTCCTTCCGGGCGTCACTGTCCTGACTCGGCCGCCAGGTTGCACCGCGCCCAGAACCACGGCTGGCTCCTCTCCGCCAGGAGCGTTGACCCCAGCCCTCCAAGGGCCTCTGGGGCCCCGTGCAGCCTGGCCTCTTGGTCACTGCTGGCCCTGGCCTGCTTTACCCTCTACCTCTGAGCCCGCCCCTGCTACGAGAGTGGGGACTCTGGGAGGGAGACCGGGGGTGGAGAGGGCAGACACCAGGGCGCAGCTCAGACCGTGCCCCAGGAATGAGCAGTCACTTTGGACGTAGCCATCGATGCCCTGGACCAGGTGGCAGGCCACCACCAAGGGCTAGCAGGGGCTATCACCGTGGCCTCCGCTGCACTCACCCTGAACAGGGAGGCCGCAGGCCAGTCTTAAGCAACGCTTGGGGACCAGCCTGGCCCAGCCTGGCAGAGGGACAAAGGGGACAGGTGTGCTCTGGAGGAGCTGACTCTGGATGGGGGCAGTGTGGAGTCTGGGACTCATGATTCTTGTGTTTCTGGCAATTCCCTGTGCACCCCGAGGGAAGAAGCCCTGCCCTAGAGAGTACGGAGGGTTAGAGTCTGAGTCCCAGAGCCCCCTGCCCGGAGGGTCTGGCTGGGGTCTCTGCTGGGCTTGCTTCTCTGTTGCGCCATGCATAGCCACTTGGCCCAGATCTCTTCCAGGCTGCCGCTGAGGCTCGTGGCTGTGGGTCCTGGAAGGAAGGCTGTGGCCAGAGTCAGCCTTCTACAGAACTGTGTGCTGGGCTGTGGCCACCGTGAGGTGATGCGGTGGCCCAGCCTGGCGTGGGACAGCCCTTGGCTCTGGGGCTCCAGAGAGCACAGGCCTCCTCCCCGGTCACCCAGGTTTGCCTCTCCCAGGAGTACCTGGGTCTTCTGCGACACTGGGGTGTGTCCCTGGGCAGCTTGGGATGGAGGCCAGAGGCCAGGTTAAGACCCCACGAAACTGACCGTGGGGCAGCATGGACTGGGCAGGTGGGCTTGGGCTGAGCCCCGAAGTTTGTGTGAATGTGGGGAGGTCTCAGGGCTTCCCGGAGAGGCTGCCTGGAGCAAGGGTTCCCTGAGGGGTAATTGGCCAACCACCACGGACAGGTTTTGCCTGGTCAGCACTGGCTGGGCCATGGTGCCTCACCAGGTTCTGTGTGGCTACCTGGGCTGCGGTTCTGGATGCTGTGACTGCCCCCCCTTGCCCTCCCCCCGCCCCCAGTGCCTCTCATCTGGGCACACACAACCTCTCCGCTCATCTGCTTACAAATCTGTCCCCGTCACATGCAGAGACCCATACTGCCTGCACAGTCATCTCCCAGCCCTCAGACCTGGCTTCCAAGGTACAGATGCCCGCTCTCTCCCACATGGCCCCACTCTGGTTAGGCCTACATTTGGCTGCTGTGGTGGAAACTGAAATGAACTGGCTAAATAGAGAGGTTTGTATTTATCACTGAGAAGCCCATGTGTGGGCCCCCCAGGCTGGCATGGCCTGTCCATGGTCATCAGGTTCCTGTCTTTCTGCTTGGCCATCCTTGGTATATGGCTTCCTTCCTCACCTCCTTAACCCATGAAGGCACCTGTAGCACCAGCCACCTCATCTGCATCTCACCTCTCCACACCACTGATCATACAGAATGACTGATTCCCTGCATGGTGAGCCAGGGAGAATGTTGGTGCAAAATGTCCACTGGGGGCCAGAGCAGAGGGAGAGAGAGGGAGAGAGCATGAGTTCAGAGGGGCCACATTATGTAAATCATAGCAGGAAGCTCAGGTTTGTTCCAAGTGCAGTGGGGAACTGCTACCTTAAGAGGTCCCTGTCCCTCCAGGCTGCATGGGGTCACTACACACCGTGTCAGGTTGGACGGCAAGAGAGACCGGAGTTCTGTCTGCCTCCCTTCAGCCAGCCTGAGTTCCAGGGTGGTGGGTAACTTCCTCCGAGCCCGTCAGGAAACAGGTGCAGCTCAGAGGAGCGGTACCTGCCCACCCAGAGCTGCCACCCTCCCTGTCCTCCCCCACCCCAGTCCAACTGACCTGCCACAGGGCAGGACCCCTCCCAGGAGCCTCTGCCCTCTGCAGCCCCCACCACCTCTGCCAGTGGCACAGCCAAGCAAGGTCTTCCGCTCCTTCCGGGAGGAGCTGGTCAGGCGAGGAAGGCCACGTATCTCCACAGTATTTGCAGGATGGCAAAAGCCCTGATTTTAGAGCTGTAAGAACAGGGGAACGCGAGTAAGAGGCATCCCCCCCATAGTGTGCCTTCCCCTGGGGCCCGGCCGCGGTGTGCCTCCCAGACCCTCCGCCCTGGGGCACTTGTGTGCTACACAGAGTAGAACTCCCCTTGTCCCCTTGCTTGCTGCGTGGCGGGCTAGAGACAGCGGGGCTGCTTGGGACCCGTGGGGAGGCAGCTGGCCGTACAGGTTGGGCAGCTCAGGGCCTGGGTCTGGGCGCTGAGGAGAGCGTGGCAGGCAGGCCGTCCCCTCCCGGACGGGGCAGCGGGAAGACCTAGGCTCCGTCTCTTGCAGCCTGTGTGCGCCTCGGGGACTGGCCAGCTTCTAGAGGCCGCTGCTGGCCCACCCGCCCTCACCCGCTGGCCTGGGGCTCTGCCCCTCGCTGTAGGTGCAGACAGGCTGGGGACGGTCCACATCCAAGACACGGAAGCACAGAGCCCAGCAGAGCCTGTCTACCCTGCAGCGGCCCCGGAGGCCGGGGTTCAGACAGGCAGATAGGAAGAGCTCCCTGTCGCCGCCCCTCATGAAAGAGCGGGCCCCGCCTCGTGGGCGCCCCGCCAGGCTCCGCAGGCCCCCCAGCCAGGCCCGCGCCCCCCCCCCACGCTTGGGGTGCTGGCTGCTGGCGGGGAAGGCGGCCTGTGCTGCCAGAAGGCTGGGGAGCCAGGCAGCCAGATGGCCCCTCCGCAGGGCTGCGGTTGGTGTCTAACTGCTTTTTTATTGGAAAAATATGGGGTGAAAAATTGCGTGGGGCTCATTAGGCAGCCTCCTGGGCCTGCACTGGCTGCCGTCTGCCCCAGTGGCCCGGCCAGGTGGCCGCTTGGCTAGTGCTCCTTGCTGCCCGTGGCCGCAGCGCTCCCTCAAGGGACGTCTGTCTGGCCCGCCCGTCTGTCAGGGCCTCTGCCAGCTCTAAGCTGCGGCCGGCCAGGAGGGGTCGGGGTCCCCTGGGGCACCAGCACACTCCCACGGCCAGCCCACAGCCTCTGGGCTTCACTTTGCTCTCTGCTAACTGCAGGCCCGAGGGGTGCCTGTGGCCTGGGGTGAGCCCCTAGAAAGCAGGTGGGGGGCCGCTTGAAATGAGGCGGGCGGCAGTCGCCCCCTTCCCTTGGCCGCCCCTGCCCAGTCTGTGCCCTGTGTCTACACTGAACCCAGTCTGGCCCAGGCCCCTCAGTGCCTGACTGAGGGCCTCCCTGCACCTTTGTTTTCTCTCTGAAATGAGGCTCGTGAGGTCCTCCTCCCAGATCCCTGTGACCTGTGAGGAGGGGACACAGTGGACCACACTCCTGGCCCTCTGGCCAGTAACCCTTACATTGCCAGACCGTGCTTGACCCCTCCTGTGTCAAGGAGGGCTGATGCCAGGGCAGCGCCCAGTGTGTGTCCTGGGGGGCTGGGGCCTTGCCCCTCCGGCCGGGCACCCCACCCCTGCAGGAAGTCCTGCTGGCCCTGCAACTCCCTGCTCACAGTGGGCTTCCCCACAGGTCTCTCTTGGACCCGCTCCTGGGAATACCTGCCCGGAAGTCTGCAGGAGGTGCTCCTGTCCCCTCACCTGACGTCCTGTCTCCGTAGGTCAGGTCCTGTGGGGACAGGGGTGCAGGGAACTCCATAGAGGAGCACAGAGCAGGCGCAGGGAAAGCCCTGTGGGCGTGTGGGGGCAGTGCAGCCGGGCAGCCCTCTGAGCGATGCCCTTTGGGGATGCTGAGCCCAGAGTGGGCCTTCCCATGGGTCTGTCTGAGGCAGGGCCCGGGCTCTTTGCACGCCAAGGGCTCAGACAGGCACTGGGTGTAGCCGGTGGTCCCAGCGAGGACCACCAGCTCACCTGGCTCCAGATGACCCTCCAGAGGGGTCTCTGTCCTGCAGCCTGTTCTGAGCAAGGCTCCCCGTGATAGGCCCCCCAGGATTGGAGGCCCCAGGGAGGGCCAGGCTGTGGCAGCCCCGCAGAGAGGGTACAGCCGGCCCCAGGTGCAGGGGCGGGGATGGGATGAGCACCTGCTGTGGCTCCAGACGCTCACGTTTTATAGTTCTGGAGGTCGCGAGTCCGAGACAGGTGTCCTGGGGCCCAAACCAAGGTGTCAGCCTCGCTGACTGAGGGAGAGCTCAGTTGCCGACCTTGGCGGCTTCTGGGGCTCTGGGGCCTCTCCTCAGAGCGTCTCTGACCCTGACCCTCCTCCTCCCTCTTGTAAGGACCCTTGTGGTCACATTGGACCTACCGGGGCCCTCCATGCTCACTGCCTCCTGGCGAGCTCCGTCTCTATGTCTGAAAATCCCTGGGCTCCTTGGGTGATGGACGTATTCTCGGGTTCTGAGGGTTAGGACATGGATGCCGTGGGGATCGCCGTTCCCCCACCATAGCGGAGGGCTAGTGCCCAGGTCTCAGGCCATGGCACACGGCGGACAGTGCTTTCTAGGACCAGGGGCCCAGAAGAAGCAGGTCAGGGGAGGGGGCTGAGGGAGGCCAGAGTGCTCTGGGCTGCAGGCGACCGCCACTCGCCTCACTGGAGGCTGACTGAGACGAAGCCTGGGGACCGTTGGTTTCCCCTGTGCAGGGATCCCTCAGCTGCAGGGCGCTCAGGCTCCACTGAGCCAGGCCAGCCCCCCCACACTCGAGGGCGTGTTCCCGTGGCTTTGCCTCCGTGGGTGCACACAGAGCCCCAGCTGTGGCTGGCCAGGGCAGATGGAGATGCTTCCCAGGGACAGGAAGTGGGAGACTGCTGTATTCAGTAGAAAGCAGAGGTGCTGGGGCCACTCGGCCTGCGTGCCCCTTTCCAGCTCCGTGACACCCCAGAAGATGTCGGGGCTGCCTGTCCCTCCTGTCCACCAGCCTCTGGCCCTTCCAGAACTAGCTGATCAGGACGTGGGGGTCGGGGTTTGGGGAAGCCCCCATGCCCACCCCTTGAAGGTCGTACCAGGCCTGACTGGGTTGGGGGCTTACAGAGAGGCTGCCTTTCTGGTGGGCTGCTACCCTCTGTGCCGGAGGGGGTCACAGCCCCTCAGACCCCACCTGCCTGGCTGAGCTCACAGGCCTTGCTGGGCTGGGGGCCCCCAGGGCAGGTGGGAACAGGCGGGCACCCCAGGGTCATTCAGGGCCAGGCATAGGCTGAGCACACGTAAGCCAGCAGATGCAGGGAGAGCCTGGAGACAAGCGGGGTGGGTGGGGCAGAGGTCCTTGCGGGGTCGAGACGCTCCACCCTGACGCCCAGGTACCAAGCCTCTCTCCCCACTCCACCAAAACTCAGTGCCTGCACACCCAGCTGGCCCTTGGAGGTCCCCCCAGCAGGACCTGGGGGACTGTCTGACTCGGTCCCACCCCACCCCTGGAGGGGGAGAGCTGAAGAGCCAGGCCTGCCTGCCACCTCCATTAGAGCACCCACCTCAGGGGCACACACCTTCCCGCCCCACACACGTGTGTTCACGCCCCACAGTGCTGTTATGTGTACACCTGCTCTGTGTGCACACACATCCTTGAGAGAGGAAGAAGAGGCCGGGGGGAGAGAGAGAGGGAGGGCAGGGAGAGAGAATCCCAGACAGGCTCCACACCCACCACAGAGCTGGATGCAGGGCTTGAGCTCACGACTCTGAGACCAGAAATCAGGAGTCACCCACCCAGACGATCCTCACCACCCAGGCAACCCAAGGTCCTTACCTTCGTCAGCATTGCAGAGACCCTAATCCCAGTATGGTCACATTCTGAGGTTCTGGGGGGCATATCTCCTGGGGCTACCACTTACCCAGTGTGGCACACTGCCTCGACCTGCTGGTGTCCACCTCCTGGACGTCACGAGCCACATGGCAGTCACAGCCACGGCGCTGAGGACTGCAGGTAGCCCGGGGCTGCCTCCCGGGGGGCCAGCGGCCATCCGAGCCCTCTAGCTCAGCTCGGCGTCCTGGAGCCACTGCTGCCCCGGTGCCGTCAGACCCTCCCTTGCAGGCTCGCAGCAGGGTTTCCTTGATTCTGTGAAATCCACGTCTTGGGCAACATCTGTACTCCCTCCTCACCCTGCTTTGCCCTAAATCTGCATTTCCCGGTCAGCGAGGAGGCTGCGCGGGCTGTTGGAGAAGGGTCTGACTTCACCCTCTGTCAGCTCATGAATGGGCCTTGGGGGTCTTTCTGGCATCGCTTCCCTCCCAGCACCATGTGCCGGTTAGCAAGGACCCTCCCTGGACCTGCCCCCACGCCCCGGCTTCAGCGGAGCCCGCCAGTCCACCTCCGTGGGGACCTTCCATGCTAGGCCAGGAGAATGGGGGCCGGTTCTGGGCTGGGCAGTGAGGGACGAGAGGGCACTCAGGCCCGACACCCTGGCCCTCTCCTCTCCCCGAGACCCCTGAGACCCCCGGCCACACTGCCTTCCCCCCACAGGGCTCTGTCCTTGGTCTCAGCAGGTGTTCTGGTCCTTCCTCATCTGCAGACTCTGCCTCCACTTACCCCAGAGAGGCAGCCTGGGTAGGGGAGCACCTTCCCCGGTGCTCGTGGGGTGACAGACGGAGCTACCACGTTGAGTGTGTGTCCCCCTGGGAAGCCCCTGTGCTCCCCGGCCCACTGCCTGTTTGGCTCCAGAATTTGCACCTTGTCAGTCTTTCATGTCATAGCTGCCTGCCTTTGTGCCCTGGGCTCCCCCAGCTGGAGGGGGATGCAGCGCCTGCGGGCAGCCTTGAGAACCACGTTTGACACAAAGACAGGCTTCCCCTGGGGTCTGGGTCTGCGGTGGGCGGGCCACACAGGCAGTGGGGCTGGGCTGGGGCCGCTCCCCCCCCGGACGACGCGTTGCCAGGCCCCTGCTGCCCGCGCTTGGACTGGCCCAGCAGAAGCACGCGGTCCCACCCCCGCTGGCTGT
Source organism: Lontra canadensis (assembly GCF_010015895.1). NCBI lineage: Eukaryota > Metazoa > Chordata > Mammalia > Carnivora > Mustelidae > Lontra > Lontra canadensis. The sequence goes on from NW_022631214.1 coordinate 230,299, forward strand.
GCCAGGGGTAGGGTCTCCAGCCCACTGGGGGAGAGTGGGTATAGCCTGGCCACCAGTCGGGCTCTCTCCTCTGGCAGAGGCACAGCAGAACACACCCCTGGGGGGGCCCAGAGGGTGCAGAGCTCGGTTAGTGAGGAGCACCCGACCTGGCGTACATCTGCCCCCGAGAGGGTGGGACCTGCCCAGGGTCATGAAGAAAGGACAGAGCTGGGATTCCACCAGCCCTGTGCCCACGGTCGTCCCCTCCCCCTGCTCCTTCCCTGCAGGCCCCTCTATGCCTCAGCCTCAAGCCCATGGTGGGTAAGAGTGAGAGCAGGGCCCCACGTAGGCCCCTGGCCAACCTCCCTCTAGAGAGCTCCCGGCTCCTGTCACCACTGCCCCCTGCCACTCTACTGGAACAGCCCCATCTCTTCCACAGGACAGGCCCCGCCACCATGCTCCTGGCTTGTCCCAGCAGCTCCCAGCTAGGCCCACTGCTCCCCACCCTCCACCCCAGCTTTATGGTGGGTCAGACAGAGAGGGTCTTCAAGAGTCTCTCTTTCCTGCCTAAACCTGGACCCACTTCCTCTTGCTCAACATAAACACCCAAGCTCCCTCGAGGCCCTGCCAGGTTGCTCCTGCCTCAGGACCTTTGCACTGGCAGTTAGCTGTCCAGGAGAAGCTCTTCCCCAGAGTTCCCCTCACCTTGGTCCTGCCTAGAGGCCCCGGGTTGGAAGGGCTTCCCTGCTGCTGCTCGGAGCAGCACACCATGCCCATGCCCATTGCTGTTCCCCCCACCCCATTTGCACTTGTCTCGCCTGTTTCCCCATGTGTTTGTCGGCAGCTCCCAGGAGGCCATAAGCACAACCCAGGCCTGCTGATGGGCATTTGTATGCTGATGTGCTGAGAGCAGCCTGCTGTGCCCCACGGGGGGGCCCCAAGTTCTGCACTCCATCCCCTTGTTGGAGTCATGGATACAGACATGGGGTGTTCTTGGGGCTGCTGTGGCCACTGCCACAAACCTGGAGGCCACAGACAACACAGACTGGTTATGTCACAGTCCTGGTTTCCACTGGCTTGACTCAGGGTGGGACCAAGCTGTCCCTCCCGGGGCTCCAGGGGAGAATTGGTTCCTTGCCTCTTCCAGCTCCCAAAGACGCCCACATTCCTGCACCTGGCCTTTCCGTGTCCAGAACCAGCAGGGTGGCGTCTTCCATCTCCTTCCACTGGTAATGACCCTGGGATTCCACTGCCCCCTCCCCCAGTCACCTGCCATCACCAGCTTAGCTGGTGAGCAATCTGAATTCCACTCTGCCAGGGAGGGTGACCACTCACAGACTCCTGGGATTGGAGCATGACATCGTTCAGGGCTCTTTGGCTGCTGAACAGAGAGAACCAGGTTGGGACACACCACTGCATGGACCCCTTTCCCCTTTGCTGCCCGAGGCCTTGGAGCCAGGGCTGTGTGCGGGAGCTCATAACCCTGTGGGGTGCAGTGTGGCGGGTGAGGGGGCTAGACACTCGCCTGTGAGGCAGAGACTCCTCCCCAGTCCCTGATCTTCCCCAGTAGGTCTGGCCTCTGCTGCCTTCCCTGAGGACGAGCATGTCCTGGCCGAGCCCATAGAAACCAGTCATACTGCTGGGGTTCAAATCCGAGCTCTGCCGCAGAGCAGCTGCATGGCCCCAAGTGGGTCATTTCTTGTCTCTGCCTCCGCTTTCTCATCAACACAGTGGGGGTGATGGGGTGTCCTCAAAGGACGGAGGCATGAGGGCCCGACGATTTCAGTTACAGGGCGTACTGTGGCGTTCAACAGCAGCTGGCGTCTGCTGTCTGTGGCAGGAGACGGCAGAACTTGGGGGAATGGCGTTCATTTGCCAGGAGAAGTGAGTACAGAGATTTGAAAAATAATTCAAGCAGGACAAAAGGACTTAAGGTCCCCACCGCGAGTGGCACTGTTAGCCGTTTCTTCTGGACCCTTGGAGATTACTGTGTCCTCTGCAAATGTGTCCATTCGTGCATGGGAATCCTGGGGCTGGTCAGCTCTGCTCTCTTGGGATAGCTATGCAGCAGGCTCCCCCATTGTGGACCCGGCCACTGATTCTCACAGCCTGGAGCAGGTGTTTGCAGGTTCTGACCTGGGCTTCTAAGCCAGGGGTCCCTGGACGCCCCCACCAGAGCTCACCTCCTGGTGCCCCCGAGCGTGCGTTCTGCGTGGATTGTTACACAGCTCGTTTCATGATGGGAAGCTGTACTGCTGGCCTCCTGGGACCCCTGTCTGTACGCTCTGGAATGGAGAGGCCCGCCGCTGCCGCTGCGCCCGGGGGGCTACCGCTGTGCCTGCTCGGTGTCCGCACGTGCGGGCGTTCGCAAGCGGCGATGGTTCTCCTGGATCTGCAGTGGGCTTCCTCCCGCCGAGCGGCCTGGAGGCTCTGGCGGCCCGTGCCCGGCAATAGCCGTTTCCGCTTCCAGTGACTGATAGGACCTTTCCCCACTGTGCTTTCCCGTTTCGCAGACGGTGAAACCGAGCCCCGGGAGGGCGGAGATTACACCGTTACGGACATACGAGCGCTGTCGCTCTTTCCTCGCCGCTCAGTGGCTCAGTTTCCCCCTCTGTAAACCGGACTTAGAAGCCGTGCATAGCTTGTTGCGAATCGGAGGGGCTCGGGCCCACAAAGCGCTCAGCACAGAGGGTGCTGCGGCCGCTGGCCTCGCGGCGGACAGGGAACGTCCAGGCTCCGACCGGCGTGCGGCCAGGCGCGGGCAGATCCGCGCCTCGGGGCTGGATTAGTCGGGCCTGCCCGCGCCCCGCCCCCGCCCCGCCCGCCCGCGCTCTCGCCGCCGCCTGCGCGCCCGCCAGCAGTGCGCCCGCCGCCGCCGCCGCCGCCCTCTCCGGCCCTCGCCGCGCCCGACGGCGCCGGGGGCCCCGCGCACCGCCAGAGCCGCCCAGAGCTCTCTGAGCCGGTGCGCCCGGCATGCGCGTCCCCGGCCCGGGCTCCGGCTAGGCAGGGCGCGCCGGGAGAAGGGCCACCTCGACGGCCGGAGGTGGCGGGGGGCCCGCGCTCCGCCGCCCGCGTCCATGCCGCCCGGCCTCGGCCCGAGGACGAGCGGCAGTTGCCTGCAGAGCGCGTCAGACCCGGGGCGCCCGCGCGGTGAGTGCGCGCTGGTGGCACCGGGGAGGGATTCGGGACTTCGGGGGCCGGGGACAAGACAGCAACCGTCCCTTCCAGAGGAGCGGGGCTCAGGAGAGGCCCCCGGCGCTCTGCCCACCCCGTCTCTCCCGGGAGCCAGGCGCGCGGAGACCCCGTGTCTCCGGCTGCGTCCGCGCGGCCCACGTGGCGGCCGGCGGGCGGGGGTGCATCCCTGCGGAGGGTCCCGGGCCTTGGCGGGGGCACTGGGGGGCCCGCGGCAGAGGCGGGGCCGGGCGTCGTGGGGGACGCGCGCTTTTGTTTGTGCCCCGGCGGGGGCTCGGCCACCGCGGTTCCCGGCGCCCTCCGCGCTCACCTGCCCGGAGTTGGAGTTCTTTGTCTGGGGCGGGGCGCGGCGGGCGGAGGCTACCCCGCGGGTCGGGTCCTCGAAGACAAAGCGCGCCGTGACCCCCGCCGGCGGCCGGGATTGTGCACCCCAGGGGAGTTATGATCGGTCGTGACACACTCCCTACCGGGCGTGCCCTCTCCACCGAGACCGTGAACCTGCAGCCCCGGCCCCTCCCACCTGTGTTTTCGCCCGGAGTGACCCCTTTCTTCCGTTCCCACGCTGGCTCAATGCCAGGTTTAGAGACGCTGTGGCTGCCTGGGTCACATCCCAGTAGATGGTCTTCGGGAAGTTATTTGCACGGGTCTGGTGACTGCCCTGGTGCTGCCCACCCGCCTTGTTCAGCCGGCCAGCTCCGGACCCCTCCCCCTGGAAGAGAATGAGCAGAGGGACTGTCCTGGGCGACTTCCAGAAGGAGCACCTCTTCGCTTGCCCTGGGAAAGGGGCTGGCACGCGGTCGCTGGCACCCGGTCGCCGCCCCGCAGCCGCCTGAAGCAGTCTGAGGGTGCCTGCCCCGTCTGTTCAGAACCTTACCAGATGGGCATGGCTGCGCTTGTCCAGATGTCCAGGCCTCTCACTGTGGTCCAGGAACCTGCTGGGCCCCTTCCCAGGACCCCTGCAGGGACTCAGATCCTCAACCTCCCCAGGCAAACTTTAACTTGGGCCCTCTGTGGTACCGGGGGTGGAGGGGACTGCATGGACCTGGGAAAGTGCCTTCCCTCCTGCCTTTGCCAGGGGGGCATCCAGGATGGGGGGTAGTGGTGAAGACACTTCCCCCACTCCCTCCACTGTACCCCTTGAATTTCCAAGTGCCTGGGGCGCCACCTCCTGGCCCCTATTCAAGCCCCCGGCTTTGAACTAAACCAGCCCGGCCTTAGGTGAACTTGCCCCCCCAATCCCCCAGGCTGGGACCAGGAGAAGTTGTGCTGGACAGAACACAGGAATTTTCTCAGTGCTGCTTCTCGGTGTTCCTTCTGATACCACCTTGTTCAGATGGAAATGCCTGCCAGAACAGGGGGCTTGAACGTGGTTGGGGCTTGGGGACACCACCCCCCACCTGCTTCCCTTTACCAGCCCAGACCCCTCCTGGATGGTGATGGCAGCTGGGGTTTTGAGCTCGGATGGTTTGCTCTGCCTAGAGAGAAGGAGCCCTCTGGCAGTGGCTCTGAGCTGGGGACTCCTGAGGATGCTCGCTCAGTTAGCGCCGTCCCTGCAGCGCATCCGATGATGAAGACCTCAGGGGGCTGCCGCGTTAGAGGAGGCTGCGGGGCACACAGCTCCTCTCATCTGCGGCAGCACCCACACGCGTCCAGCTGAGCAAAAAAAGACCTTCACACCAGGCACCAGGGCCCTGGTACAGGGTGGGGGAGGGGGGTCAGGGTCAGGAGCCACATGGGCCTCACGCAGCCTTGCAGGATGGGGGGGAAAGACTGCAGTTGGGGGCACTGGGAAGACGTTGGAGCACTTGAGTCGGGGGGTGACCTGTTCTGATTTGGATTTAAGAGAGATTGGGCTTCGTGGGGAATTCATCTGTGGGCATGTTAATGAGCCCAGGTAATGCTGATCACAACAGAGCTATCAGGGGCGCCGCCATGTGGTCCTGGGGTCATGGTGAGGGTCCAATCCAGGAAGGACTGGGGTCCCTGGACCGCCTTTGGTGGGGTGACCCATGCGCCATCAGGCGTGGGGGTGCGGTGGCCATCGCTTCGGGCGGATTCAGGGCTGTGCTGCTGTAGAGCGGACGGGCATGAGCTGTCCTCGTCATGGTCCTAGGGCATCATCACTTTGCAGACAGACCGGGGGCCTGGCTGTGTCTGGAACCGGAGGCTGGGCTGCAGCGCCCCCTCCCCCTCCGGGGCTGACAGCCCACCCCACCCTGCCCCTGCAGACCCCCAGCTCGGGCATGAGGTGGTGGATTCAGGGCCTCTGACAAGCACTACTCACCATGAGGGATGTACCGGGAAGAACCAGCTGGCAAGGAAACAAACTTGGGAGAGAAGAGGTCACGGCCGTGGCGCCCCTGTGTGGGAGTGCAGCGTGTCCCACCCAGCTGGTAGTGAGTGAGGAGGTGACACACGGCCTCCACGGTCTGGCAGGCCAGGCAGGAAGGGCCCCTCCATGCACCAGTGGCCACGCTCCGTCAGACACGGGGGACAGCGGAGTGCAACCCTCTTCCCCGCCTGGAGCCTCCCGCGTCTGAGGCCCGCCGAGGGTCTTGCTTGCCTGTCAGGGCTCCTTCCCCGGCCTCCGCGAGTGCTCTGCACTCGCTCAGCCTGAGGAGCCTCCCTTCTGCAGCCCGGCCCCCGGGCACTGGGCTGTGGTTTGGTGGCTGCGTTACCTCCCTCTTTTCTTCCCGTCCGGCTTTGGGGACATGAGTAGAAAGGACTGACCCCATTCCAGTGTGATTGCGAAGTAGCCCAGCAACAGGCGTGCATCTGTGGCTCTGTGTTTGACATCCCGGGTCAGTCTGACTCGCCAGAGGGAGCAGCTTCCCCTGTTCCTGGCCGGGGGCTCCCGTCACACGCCCTTCACTTCCCCACGGATGAGCAGCGTCCAGCCTGGGACATGCACGGCCCGGCTCTGCCCCTGGGTGGGGAGTGCATCTTGTAACCGACTCCCCTGCCCCGTAACTGCCCCATTTAGTAAGACGCTCGTGTTTCAAGTGTGCGGCGTGAGGCACCGTGACCAACGTGTAGGACTACATCCTCCCTCACGGTCCGAGATGCTTTCATCACCCTGGAAAGCTCCCTCGTGTTTTCTTTCTATTTGGTATTTATTGTGTAAGATCCACATAACAGAACTCAGCATCTGGACCGTCTCTGCGTGCGCGTGAAGAGCCATTAAGCACATTGGCCCTGCTGTGTGGCTGCCACCTCCGGGACTCTTCCCTGGAAAAGCGACGCCGTCCCTGCTGAACCCAGCTCCCCCACCCCAGCCCCGGTGCCCCATCTCCTCTGAGTCTGTCTCGTCAAATAAGTGGGATCCCCCAGTGTTTGTCCTTCTGCTTCTGGCCTCGTGCTGCACACCGTGTCCTCAAGGTCCTTCCAGGTAGCAGCTCAGGATTTCTTTCCTCTCTGAGGCCGGGCAGCGTGCATTGTCCCGTCTGGACAGTTCTGTTCGTCCTACACCCGCCGATGGACACAGGCCCCTCCCCCTGCTTGCCTGCCGTGAATAGCGCTGCTGGGTCTGCCGGAGCAGATACCGGCTGCAGACTCAGCTTCCAGTCTGGGGGAGCGTGTGCCCAGGAGTGGAATTGCTGTTCCACGTATTTCCACACTGAGCCCTGTGAGGACCCGCGGGACCCCTGCCCACAGCGGCTGCACCTCTTATCTCACGGCCAGCGGTGCTCGAGGGCCCCGGCTTCTCTGTGTCCTTGCCAGTGCCTGCCGCTGTCTGGCTTCGATCGTGGCTGAGTCCTTGCGCTGTTTGCCTCACGCCTCCTGCCCCACCGCCCCATGCCAGCCACTGGCCACTCTCTCCACCGAGAAGTCCAGCAGTAGGACCTCTGCATACATGAGAGGCAGTGGTCCCAGGGCCAGGGGATGTGCTGGCTGAAGAACTCATGGTTTCATTTTGGGGTGATGAAAACGTCCTAAGCCTGGCCAAGGTGACAGTTGCTCACAGCTGCAAAGACCCTAAAACCACAGAATCTTACACCTTCGACCGGTGAATTGTGCAGCGTATGAGTTCGAGCTCAGGGAAACTGGGTTTTTTTGTTTGTTTATTTGCCAGAGAGAGAGAGAGCATGTGCACAAGCAGGCAGATAGGCAGAGGCAGAGAGAGAAGCAGCTCCCTGCTGAGCAAGGAGCCCTATGTGGGACTCGATCCCAGGACTCTGGGATCATGACCTGAGCTGAAGGCAGCAGCTTAAGCGACTGAGCCACCCAGATGTCCCAGGAAGCTGTTTTTTAAAAAGTCAATTAGTGGGGCTCCTGGCTGACTCGGTTGGTGGGGCGTAGGACTGTTGATTTTGGGGTTGTGAGTTCGAGCCTCACATTGGGTGTAGGGATTACTTAAAAATAAAATCTTGGGAAAAAAATCAACTAGCAAAAAAAAAGTCTACTCAGGGCAGTTTCAGGGAGCTCCTTCCTATGAGCTGTGGCAGGGTCCTCCATGCGGGGCCCCTTCCTCACCCTGATATCCCACCATCTTGTGTGCATGTGGGCGTGTCCCCAGGAGAGAGGCTGGTGAGGGGGAGGGTCCATGAGGAACCACCTAGAGCAGAACGCTCTGCTGTGGACACTGCATCTCGTCCTAGCCGCGGTCCCCAGATGTGTGATTTGGACCAAACTATGGAGGGTGCTGTCCTACCACCTGTTCAGTCCCAAGCTCTGCTCCATCTTCCAGCACCAGGCCCAGTGGGGTCCTTGGGTTCCTGGGGCTGGTCCTGCCGAGGTGCCCCTGAGTTCCCAAGTCCCAGCCCCCCACTGGCAGGGTCACACTGAACAGCCACGTCTCTGTTGAGCCTCCTCGATTCCAGTTGTGGGTTGAGGGACCTGTGTGCCCACCCGTGTGACAGCTGTGGGCACAGGAGGATACATTTGCCAGGCCAGGCAGCCCTGGCATGCACAAAACCCGTCCAGACCTATGTCCGGGGGGGCAGGGTAAGAGCCAAGTTCACCCCTGAGCCCTTGGTCCCCTCTGGTTTCTGACCCTCCTCTCTGTCTTCCAGGCATCTGTGGGCTCCGAGAAGCTCTTTGCCCCAGCAGCCGATAAAGGTAAGCATGTTCCGTGGCCTCACCTCCTAGTCTCTAGGAAAGGATAGGACTCATTCCAGAAACCATCGTGGGAAGGGACAGCAAGCCTTTTGGGGCAAGAGAGTGGGCTCCAGATTGGGCTCAATCATGGGTCGGTTTCTGAATGCAGAGCCTGAGGCAGTGGTTACGTGCTATGATTTTCAGCCCCCACCAAAAGCTACAAGGAAAGCAGAAGTCAGGAGCCAGGTCAGCACTGGAGCAGTGGTTCCCGAAGTGGGGTTCTTGCCCCTTCACTGGGACTGGGTAGCAAGGCATGGTCCCAGACCATCCCCAGGCTCATGGGGTCAGGCGCTCTGGGGACAACTGGCAGCCTGTGGTTTGGCACCTGCTACACCCACGGTGTAGGCTGGCTGCTGCGGCCACCACTACACACATGGCTAATGTTGCCGTGAAAGGACTAGATCCCTGCACAGCAGCCCCACCCCCTGGCCGATGGCCCCCACATGGGTGAGGTGGCACAGACACAGAGTGCCAGAAAGCTCTTAGCCAGCACTGCTCTAGAGGGTGAGTTTCCCAGCAACCAACCTGCCTACCAGGGTCCCTGGACCCAGCACAGAGAAGGGGCCCTTTTGCTTAGAAGGCTCCATCCAGATGGGACTGGACGCAACAGGCTTTGCAGCACAGAAACGTGGAGGCCCACAGTGGCTTGGGAACAGGGCATGGTCTCCCCATGATTCAGGTGGGGATGCCTCATCCTCAGATCAAAGCATTTCAGCAAAGCATGCACATGCCCAACATAATCAGGGTAGGGGAGACCAGACAGGTCCTGGGAGGGAGGCACACTCTGCCGGCATTGACCCAGAGTGGAACACAGAACTAGGGTGTTTTCAGCCAATAATCACAAACTGGGCAGCTAAAAATGGACGGACACTTACCCTCAACAGTCCGGAGAACAGAAGTCTGAGCTGAAGGTGTTGGCAAGGCCACACTCCAAAAACTCCTGGGGAGGTTCCTTCCTTCCTCTTCCACTCCTGGACTCAGAGCCATGTCCCTCCTACCTCCCCTGGCCTTTTGTCCTAGAAGGATGCCCGTCCCTGGGTTTAGGGCCCACCCTGTTCCAGACTGGTATCATCTCAAAATTCTTAGCTTGATGACATCTGCAAAGACCCTTTTTCCAAATTAGGTGACACTCACAGGTGCTAGGGATTATGGTTCAGACATGGCTTCTTGGCACAGTTCAGCCCACTGCCCGGTCCACTCACGTGCGCAGGCAGAGCTCAGGAAACCAGTCAGGGCTCTGCAGTGCCCAGGGAGGGTCACAGCAGGGGTGATCACTGGTAGTGCTCCTGCTTCCCCAGGGAGGGGAGGCGCTGCAGGTGGGCTGGGGCACTGGTGGAACCCAGCTCTGCCCAGCCTACACCTGCCTTTTTCTGTCCTTGGGGCTGCGCTTCCTTCGAGAGGGGCTGGCGCAAAGATGGAAGAGAGGCAGGAAGGAGGTGGGAGTGCCCGGCCAGCTCCCCTTGGTAGCTGTGAGCAAGTGGGTAGGGACGGTGCTGTGATCCGCCAGTCCCCGTTCTCGTGGTGGTGCGGCGGCCCCCTCACTAGCTCCGTCCCTGAGCAAACAGACGCAGGCTGGTGGCTGCAGTGGGAAATGTCACCCTAGAGGAGGCAGAAGGAGCCATTCCCTGCTGCCACCTGTTTCTGCCAGGGGAGGAGACTTCCCAGAGGTTCAGCGGAGTCCTCTGGGTCTCGCCGGCCCCGTCCCACAGCCACGCAGCTGGGCTTTTCGCTTCACTCAGCGTGGCAAGTGCCAGCATGCGCCCCAGGAGGAAGCGAATCCGCCAGCAGCCCAAACAGGGTGACCGCAGTCAGGAAGCTGGACTCCCACTCCTGGGAAACTCAGACAAAGCTTCCTCCAGCCTGCACATGCGCCTGCTGCCTAGACCCTGCGTGGACAGGAGGGTTGGGATGAGTAGGCGGAAGGTCAGGGAGCGGGCACCAGTGTCCGCGGAGCTGCCTGGACAGTGGGTGTTGGGGGGGTACAATGACGACCTGGATGTTGGCGGGGTGGGGGAGCAGCAACTTCTCCCACCACCTCCCAGCGAGGCCAGTCCTCTGGAGAGTGGCCCCCCAGGTCATGGGCCCAAAGACGGCTCAGGCCGTGGGTCACCTGGGTGGCTTCAGAAAGAAAGCAGGCCACCAGCACACGTGTTGCTCAGTGGCAAAGGCTACAGGTGAAGGTGTGGCGGGATGCAGTGGCTGGAAGGGCGTGTCCACGCAGGCCACGGGTTTGGAGCCACTGCCCTGCTAGGGCCGAGTCCGCTGCACTTGGCCTCTCTCCCGGAAAGTGGAATCGCGGCAGGCTCTCTGGGCCCCAGCGCTGGCCCCTGTGGACTGGACGGGGGGGGCGGAGGGGGGGGCTCAGTCCTGGTCGCGACCTCGCTGCTACTGTCCCTGAGTCAGACCCAGCTCACTCCGGCCCTCTCTCCGCAGGCCCCACGCTGGGCGAGGAGGCTGAGGCCAAGGCCGGGGCGCCGCCCAAAGTCTCGGGCCTGGAGCGCAGCCGCGAGCTGAGCGCCGAGCCGCCCTTCCTGCCCACCGTGCGCAGCCCGGCGCCCTCCGCCGGCCCCGCGCCAGGCGCCCCGGCCAGCCCGCCGGTCAAGAAGGAAGCCCCCGCCCTGCCCCGCCTCACCCCGCAGCCGCCGCCCGCGCCCCCGCAGCCCCGCGCCCCGCTCCCGACGCACGTGCCTCTGCCCTTGGGCGCCTTCGCCGGCCACGGCCAGGCTGCGCACAACGGCCTGCACAGCCTCAGGTGGGAGGGGAGGGGCGGGGCGGGGCCTGCGAGCCGCGGGGGCGGGCGGGGGCGGGGCCGCGCGGACGCCCCGCCCCCGGGCGCTGAACCCCGCTCCCCGCAGCAGGAGCAGCAGCGCCAGCAGCAGCGCCAGCCTCGGGCTCGCGAAGCACGCGTCCCTGTCGCCTCTCGGGCCGGGCCCCCACCTGTCTACCTCACACTTGGCGCTCCGCTCGCAGGCCCAGCACCAGCACCACGCGGCGGCCATGTTCGCTGCCCCCCCGACACTGCCCCCGCCCCCGGCGCTGCCGGCCAACAGCCTGGTCCTCCCAGGACACCCTGCCGGTAGGTACTGGCTGGGGCTGGGGTCACTGCTCCTCCACTCTGTGGTCCTTCCCTCTGGGCAGGTGGGAGGGACGTGGTCTACCTGGGGAAGGGGTGCGGGCACCTGAGGCAAAGCCTCCCCCACCTGGTCCCAGACCCCAGGGACTGATGGCAAGCCCGCCTCAGGCACCCCACCCCACCCCACCCCCGCAGGCTTCGTTTCCCAGGCGGGAGATCCCACTGCCAGGTGCAGAGGAGGCTCCCTGCCTCCGCCTGGGGTGTGCACGTGTGTGCTGGCGCATGCGTGCCTGTATGTGCCCACGGAAACGCAGAGTGTTCCCTGCTCTTTCCTGAGCCCTTGCCAGGCCTCGTCAAGGGGAGGGGACCTGGAGCGTCTCCGTTGCCGTGCCAACAAAGGCTTCCAGGGCCTGCTGTGACCCTTGCAGCCTCTCACCCCTAGTGTGTCTGGGAGGAGGGCCCCAGGCCCTTTGTGGGGGCGTGCAGAGCTGAGTTCTGGAGCAGGGGGTTTCCGGGCGAACGGCAGCAGCCTGGCTTCTCCCTCCCTGCTTGGTTCTGGCAGGTGCCCCTTCAAGGCCAAGTGTGGGGTCATTGAAGATTTCTCCCAGGGGTCTTGTCTCCACGTTCTTTGTAAAATCCTGAGCAGCCCAACGCAGGTGCGGGCAGCCCTGTGCCCTGGGATGGGACCAGGTCGCTGGGCTGGGGGGACAGGGGGCACCGGGGGCTCACGGTGTTCTCTCTTGCCTTTAGATGCCAGCCTGTTGATCTCATTCAGCCAGCCAATCATGTATTGCCAGCCTCATTCGGGGATTCTGATTGGTACTTGGTCACAGGCTCCTCTCTTACCTCCACCCTGGGGCCCGCACCTAGCGAGCGGCCACCACGGCTTGGCCTGCCGAAACCAGTGCCAGGTGACTATCCGCCTCGCCCCGCCCGGAGCCCACGGCCGACGTGCCTCTCCGTCTCTCTCTCTTTTTCTCTTGTAGATCACGAGCTGCTCAGGCAAGAGCTGAACGCGCGTTTTCTGGTCCAGAGCGCTGAGCGGCCCGGCGCTCCCCTGGGCCCGGGGGCTCTGCTGCGGGCGGAGTTCCACCAGCACCAACACACACACCAGCACACACACCAGCACCAACACACATTTGCCCCCTTCCCTGCGGGGCTGCCCCCGACGCCGCTCCTGCCACCCGCCGCACCCCCGCCGGTGCGTAGGCCCCCCACGTGGGCGGGCGGGCGGGCGGGACACACAGCAGGCACACGCAGACGCTCTCCGCACGCACGCCGGCCAACGCCGTCCCTTTCTGTCCGTCTGTCCGTCTGGCCCCTCCTTCTGGTCCTTCTGTGGGTCCCGTTGTGAGGTTCTCTGTCCTGGGCTTGGGCGGGTGCCCCACGTCTGCTCACAGGTTACACGGCCTTGGGGCCAGTCTTAGCCACACAGGATTTTCAGCATCTCGGTTGGCAGCAGGACAGCGGTCTGGAGACTGGGACAGGACTGAGGGGGGCGGGAAGCCAGGACCCCCTCCCATGGGCCCTAGGTCGTGGGCCCCCATCTCCTGAGCCATCTACCGTGTGGGGCGGAGTCTATCACCAGGGCTTTGCTCTGTGAAGGGCCCGGCTGCTGGGGGCCTGGGTACATGTGACCGCCTGACCACCAGCCCTGGGCTCCATGCCCCCTGTGATGACAGCAGCATTCTCTCCCAGGCATCAGCCAGGACACTTGGATGACACAGACGGGCCCCTTTGCACTGCCTGCCGTGGGACCATTAGAACAGGGAGGGGACCCACCCAGTCTGTGAGCTGGGCCCCAAGAGGCCAGTTCAGGACATTGGGCCAGTGTCCTCAGGGACCCCAGGGGTCAGCTGGCTGGGCCAGCAGCCACAGGAAGCAGGACAGCTTTCCGGGCCTCTGCCTGGCCCAACAGGGGTGCGGGTGCTGGGCCCAGTGGAGGGTGTGGGATGGCTCGGGGAGGCCTCACTCTCCGCTTTTTTCCTTTCCAGTTTGATAAATACGCACCCAAGTTGGACAGCCCCTACTTCCGACATTCCAACGTGAGTGTCCCTCTGCGGTCAGTGGGCTAGAGGTCACGGTTAAAGGGTGGGGCCGCGCCTGCCCAGAGGCCTTGTCAGGTTCCCTTCCCCATAGCGCAGGGGCCAGGCCCAGCGTCCACACCCGGGGTGTCCTTGCTCCCAGCCGGGGCCCTGGAACGCTCCCCCTCTTTTTCTTGCAGTTTTTCCCGTCCTTCTCTTCTGCCGTCCCCGGACTGCCCACCCTGCTCCCACACCCAGGCCCCTTTGGGTCCCTACAGGGTGCTTTTCAGCCCAAGGTACCAGCTGCGCCTGGGGTGGGACGGGGTTCAGGGCACATGGGAGCCCCGCTGTGCAGTTGTGTGTGTTGTGGTCCTGGTGTTGGTGTGAGCCAGCCATCCCCGGGGGAGGTGGCTGTGCAGCCCCACGGCCGGAGGGGGCTGGGGGCTCCCATACTCCCTGAGGGGCCTCAGCTGGACCCCCAGCCTAGGCAGTGGCCGGGGTTGGGGGGACACCAGGGAGCAACGGTAGTCAGGTTTCGTGTGTCCTTGTTCTCAGCTGGGCGTGCTGGAGGCTGGCATGGGGGGCATCAGGGCAGAGGGGAGGTCTTTGTGGGGTGGTCAGTATGGAGCCATCCGTGTCACAGGAGGCCCCAGAGAGGAATGGGCCTCTTCCTCTCATCCCCCCCAGAGCAGGGCTGCCTCAGCCCCCTAACCTGGGCATGTCCTCATCCAGAGCGCCTTCCCGCCATTGCCGAAATCCTTGGGCAGAGGGTGTGGGAAGCCAGGCCCCCGCGGGTGGCAGGGTACAGGGCCTCCTGGGGTCCTCGGCCTAGGCCCAGGCTCTGCAGCTCTGTCGTACCCTGTTCTCTGCCTTCAGACTTCAAACCCAATCGAGGTAACGGGCCGGGCCAGTGCTGTTCACACCCTCCTCCAGAAAGCCCCTGGGGTAGGTGGCCTTCCTGCCCACCCTTCCCTCCCTGGGGTCACCCAGCCAGCCCAGTCTCCCTCGTGGAGGGTGGTGGCAGCAGCAGGGCCACCCGCAGAACCGGGACCTCACCCTTCCCTCTCCATCGCTGACAGGTGTCCGACCCCTACCGGACTGCAGTCAGGGTGAGTGTGTGGCACACACCCACACGTGTGCCTGTGTCCTTGGGAGGGAGGCTCGTGGCTGGGGAGGATGGCGGGGGCCTCAGGGATGGCCCCAGGGGTGCCCAGGACAGCAGGAACCTGGGGAGGCAGCAGGAAGAGGCCCCCCATGAAGCTGAGTGTGTGGCCCGCCCTGTCACAGAAACCTGGGAGGTGGTGTGCGGTGCACGTGCAGATCGCCTGGCAGATCTACCACCATCAGCAGAAGGTCAAGGTGAGCCCATCCCACGTCCTGCCGGCTGGCAGGTGTCCCCACGTGCTGCTTGTGTTGGCACATGGGGCAGGGCTGGGGAGGAGTCCAGAGGGTGGGGGGTTGCCCAGGAGGCCCCCAGGCAGGGGTTTGGGAGGAGCTGACTCTGTTTTGGTCCCACCAGCATCATTTGAGGCATCCACGTGACCTTTCCTGCAAGCATTTAGTGAGCACCTGTGGTGTGTGTCTGGGAGGGGCAGGTGGCCCAGGTGGGCCCCCAGGCCATAACCCAGACAACACGGGTCAGAGGCAGCCACAGGCACTCTGGGGACACGCCGCGGGCTGGGGATGCCAGGGAAGGGCAGGCAGAGGCAGGAGAGGCCCTTACCCACACCAGAACAGGGGCAGCCGGGGCCCCAACCCCCATCCCCAAAGGGTCCTGATTCCTCTGTTGTCATCTCGGGTCACACGCACCTCCGTGCATGGCTTTCAGAAGTCATCACGCCAACATGTACTATGAGAGGTCCACAGGGTCCTAGGACAAAACATCGTGTGTTTCACTCTGCGAATGTTTGAATGTTCGGCTATAGCCCCGGGGGCGGCCCCCACGTGCACCAGAGCACCCCAGTGCGAGGACAGGGCGCCCCGGAGGGTCTGCGTGCCCCGTTAGCCTCGTACGGTCGTCACAGCGGAGCCACAGGATGTTTGTTTTATGGAATAAACTTAAATGCTAATAGTGAGGCCAGATTCAGTCACCGGAAGCTTGAAGCGTATTCAAAACGACCGTACCTGAATTGGCTTTTTCAGTCCCGTTCTGCGAAATTGTAGCACAGGGAAACTGTTACCGACGGAAGCGTGGTGTGTGTCTGCACTGAGGCGCTCTGGTGTAGATGCGCGGCTCTCAGAGGCCACAGGAGGCGAGAGCCGCCCCCTCTGTGCGTCACACGTTGTCCTGACAGCACCTGGCTCTCCTGGGTCGGGACGAGGGTCTGGTTCCGCCCCAGCAGGAAGGAGGACATGGCACGCTGGCGGCCGGTGGCGGGCAGGACGGGCGGGCCCTGCACGTGCTCCGTCCCTCTCAGCAGGTGCAGCTGGACCCCCACAAGCTGGAGGTGGGCGCCAAGCTGGACTTGTCCGGGAGACCTCCAGCCCCAGGCATGTTCACCGGATTCCACTACCCACAGGACCTGGCCCGGCCCCTCTTCTCCGGCTCGGGTAAGGCGCTCTGTCCAGAGCACAAGGAAAGGGGAGGTCCTGCCTGTTCCCTGGGCTGGTGCTCCGACAGGACAGTTCCAGACACATCCGCGGGTTTGTTTCTCCCACGATTCTTCTGGGTCAGTCCCAGCACCCGCCATCTCGGTGCCAGGACGTGTGCTACCCCCCACCCTGGGCTCCCCCTCCACCCCGGAGCTCCCGCCTCTGCTGTCTCCCTGCCCAACCCAAGGTAGGAGTCCTCTCCTGGGTCTGGCCTGCCCCTCCCCCACTCTAGCCTCCCTCCCGGGACTCCCGGGAAGGGTTTTGGCATAGCTCCCCAAGAATCCACACGTCTGTCCGGCACCATCTTGCCGTGCTGGGTCTCTGGGACCACCACCAGGTTCAAGGATCACGGGGAGCCCTTCTAGGACTCAGCATAGGTTACCCGCAGGGTTAAGCTGCATCCCAGGGAAGGGACATAGCAGAATGGGAGAAAGGGAAAGTCTAGCGGCAGGAGATCAGCTGGAAGCCAGGCGCAGGACGGCTGAGGGCTGGCCTGGGGAGGCCCAGGACGCACCCCATTTCCTCGGCAAGGAACTGAGACAACCCGCGCCATGTGCTGTGCTGCTGGGACACTCGCAGACCCAGCACGCAGGGTTCCAGCCAGGGGTGGTCACATGGCTCCTCTCTGCGCACACACCCAAACCAGACTCCCAGAAGGAGAGAAGGCGCCCCGCACAACCCGGTGTCTGTGCAAGGGAGCAAGGCCACGAGACACTGCTGTGCAAGGAGCTGAGAGCCTGAGTCCTGAGTTCCCAGCCTCGCCCGCAGGTGCTCCCGAGGCCAGCCACCCGGGCCTGCGGCGTGAGCAGCAACCCCATCTCTGGAGGGGCCCACTCCTCCCCTCCCCAGCTGTCAGAACCAGGCGTCACCCGCTCAGCCCTCCCTGACCGCCCTCCTCCACGTGCACACGCTCTCCTGCCCCTGCAGCCCCCTTCGACCTGGCGGTGCACCCAGTAAGGGTGGGCCCTGTTAGCGGGCTGGCGTGCTGCGTGTGGACAAGACCACGCAGGCTGGCCTCAAACAGCGTGACTTGGCCAGTCCCTGGCTTCAGCTCCTCGTTGGCCTCTGGATGGGGGTGTCCCTCAGAACGCAGAGGTTCCCCCCACATCTGGGCTTCAGTCTGTGGAGTCGGCAGGACGTGTTTTCGCTGTGGGGCCCAGGGAGCTGTGGCTTCCTCTGCTGTGTGGAGCCCGGAATCCCCGCCCTGCGGTGCCATCCACCCACCCGGACCGGGCCCCGCAGCCACGGACACAGGTGGCCTGCCCTGCCTGTCGGGCATCTCGTCCCTCGGCAGGGCTCAGCCCTGCTCTGGCGTGGCTGTTTCTCCCCACGTCTGCGCCGCTGCCCTTCCCGATTCTTTGAGCCGGAAGCCTGCCTGTCGGCTCACTCTTGCGTGTGCTCTTAAAGCAACGTGGCCCCCTTGCACACGTGGGACACGTTTCCATTAGGGCCAGGCCAAGCTAGTTCTTCCGAAGTTTCCGTTTGATGACTTTGGCCTGTGAATCCTTCGGGAGAGCGGCTGGTTGTGTGCTGAGGAGCCCGAGGAGATGGGAAACTGCGTGGGAGCGGCGGTGGGGCTGGCTGCGGAGGCCCAGTACAAGCATAAACTCTCCACTGCGGTGTCCCCCAAGCCGGGGACATTGGCGAGATGGACGTGGCCACGTCACTGGTCTGCACTGGGAATCCTCCCTCTGCAGTGGCCGGCGTGTGCGGCTACCGGGCCGGACCCCGACCCCACGGCCCCTGCTCGGGGCCCAACTCGGCCACCCTGGGGGTGCCATCGGGCCAGGCTCCAGCCCAGCCAAGGCCAGATTGTGTGACGACACCTGTGGGCTGTGGCTGGGGGACGCTGCGGGAGGAAATGTGCTCTCTTCAGCAACCCTTCAGTCTCCAAGATCGCTTCTTAGCTTCCAGCTGGAAGTTCTGGGGCCGGCGTGTTCGGTGCGGCCTCAAGGGGCTGCCTTTACACCTTGTTCTCTGGGGACCCCAGTGCCTTCATCCCTCCTTTCTCCCTCGTGAGCTTCCGGCAGGAGATGTAGACAGGCCCCTGGAGGAAGCTGGGGTGTCCCCGCTCTAGGAATGACCCATAAACAGGAGGCCCCAGGTCTATCAGGCTCCTGTCAACCTGTTCTCATAGGTGCTGCCCATCCCACTGCCAACCCGTTCGGACCCTCCGCCCATCCCAGCAGCTTCCTGACCACCAGTCACCTGACAGGTAGGTGCCCTCTCCGGTTTCTGAAGTCTGACTGGGGGAGGATGCGGACAAGCGGGGAGGGGACCCTGAAAAATAGGACAGCCCTCAGACTGTGTAGGGGCACCTGCCTTCCTCTGGGGTCACAGGAGAGGGTCTGGTGTTCAAGTCAAGTCAGGAGGGAGCCCTGGCGGGAGCCGCGAAGAACCGTAAGCCCCGGTTGTCCCCACAGACCCTTTCAGCAGGCCAGGGACCTTCGGGGGCCTGGGGAGCCTGGGCAGCAGCGCCTTCGGAGGCCTGGGGAGCCACACATTGAGTGAGTGACCACCAAGCTTGCTCTCTGCTCTCCCGCCGGCACGCATGGGCTCCTGGTGTGGGTTTGGGCTGCACCGTGACCCTTGGCTGACTGTTATCCTCTGTCCACCTCCCTGGGATGCAGGAATGGTGTGCTTCTCCCCAGCAGCCCTGCGGTTCCACAGGGCGCCCTCACTCGGGGTGGGGATGCTGTCCTGGCCTCACATTCCCACCCTTCTCTAGCTCAGGGCAGCAGCATCTTTGCCCCCAAGGAGAGCTCCGCACTGCATGGCCTGCCCAGCCCTCATGAGGCCTGGAACCGACTGCACCGAGCGCCACCCTCCTTTCCCACACCACCCCCATGGCCTAAGCCTGTGGACCCTGATCGGGTCTCAGCCCTGACCAATCACGACCGAGAGCCGGACAAGGGCAGGGAGGAGCGGTGAGTGGCACCGGCCTCAGCTCTGTGTGGAGATCCCCCTTGCCGTACCCTCGGGGCTGGGGAAGGCCAGTAGAGAGAGGGCCCCATGGAGAACCCCAGGATTGGGGCAGGGGCCACGGAGAGGGCGGATCCAGCCCTGGAGGTGGCCACAGGAAAGGTCAGCTCAGCTCGATGACCCCAGTGGGGCCTCTGCAGGGAGCCATCTGCATCTTCAAGGCGGGGTCTGGCTCTGGGAGGGGCACCTGTGGGAGAGTCCCCTGGCTGGGAGGACGGGGCTGAGGCTGGCTGCCCCTGGGCAGCAGCACCAGGTTGGCGGAGCAGGTGGGAGTCCTGTTCCAGAGTCAGCAGCAGAGTCTGGAGCCTAAGGTGGTTCCTTTGTGGCCGGCCGATGGAGTGGACAGGAGCAGGAGGCTCCCCGCCTCGCCCCTCCTCCTGTTGGGGATCCCCAGCCAAGGCCTTGGGGGCCATGCCCTCTTCCTTGCGCCGGACTCGGGGCAAAGGGCTCAGAGGCACACTGCGGGGGGGCCCTCCCCAGCATGAACTTGCCTCTGTCCTGCCTCAGGGGCTTAGTGGCTTGGGTCTGGGGAGAGCTCTGGGGTCCTGCTGCAAAGCTGGCTTCCAAGTTTATCAAGGGGAAGAAAGACATGGGGTGTTGTGGGCCCTGTGAGGATGTGGGCTTGTACCCCTGTGTTGACAGGATGCTTATGGGACCCCCACAAACATCCCAAGGATCTGGAGGTCCTAGAGAGGGAGCTTGGTAGCAGCACCCTGTTACATGAAGCCCCCCTTGACCCTGGGCTGAGTGAAGGTGTCTGTCTTGTCGCTCCCAGGGACCTCCTGGAGAAGACGCGCATGCTGAGCCGGGCCTCGCCCGCAGCCCCTCTGGGCCCCCCAGTCGGCAGCTTCCTGCTCCGTGGCCAGAGTGAACCGAGCCGGCCCGGGGGCCCTGCCGAGCGTGAGGCCGAGCCCCGCGTCAAGGAGAGCCGCTCTCCGGCCAAGGAGGACGGCACCAAGCTGGCCGCGCGCCCGCCGTCTCCCTACAGCAAGGCGGCCCTGGGCGACAGCCTACGCCTAGCAGGCCTCCTGGGCCGAGAGCCGGGGAAGCCGCCGGAGGCGCCCGCCGAGCGGCCCCAGGGCGACGTCAAGGTCAAGGAGGAGCGCAGGGAAGACAGTGATGCTCTCGAGCACCCAGGGGCCGGCCTTCACCCAGCGCCCGAGCGTCCACGCGCGCCCCCTGCGCCCCTGCAGCTCGGGCCCAGCCCGGTGGCCCGCGAGCGCCTGGGCTTCACGTGGGAGCCCCTGCGCGACGCCTACCGCGGCCTGGAGCTGCCCCGGCGCGCCCTGCCCGCCTCCGCCCCCGCCCCGGGCCCCGCCACCTTCTTTGAGCCCTCTGAGCGCCCCTACCGCGACCGCGAGCCCCACGACTACAGCCCAGAGCGCCTGCGGGAGGCGCGCCGCGAGGAGCTGGAGCGCGCACGGGCCGCACACCTGGGTGCCGCCGCACACCTGGGTGCCGCCGCGCACCTGCCCCCCGTCGCTGCGCACCTGGACAGCGCTGCGCTCCTGCCCGCGCTGGGCTCCCTGCACTATCCGCGCCTCGGGCCCGCGGCTGCCGCGCTGCACAACGGGCTCCTGGCGCGGACCCCGCCCGCCGCCGCCGCTGCGCTGGGCGCGCCGCCCCCACTGGTGGCCGCGGGCGGGCCCCCCACGCCCCCTGGGCCGCCGCCACGCAGCAGGACTACGCCGCTCGGGGGCCACGGGCCCGAGGCGCGTGACTATTCCCCATCCCGCAACCCCCAGGAGGTGGAGGCACGGTAGTCCCCGCAGGCCCCCGCGCCCCGTGTACAGAGACCCTTCCACAAATGCACTGCTGTAAACTTTTCTACGCGGACGTTTCTAGAACCTAAGCACAGCGCCGTCAGCCCTGGGGTGACCCTTGCTTAACACCCGAAGTCTGCACAGTCTTTGCTGGGGGTGATCTTTTGTTTTCCGAGCTTCGAATTAGGCTACTGGAGGAGAATTCACGTTTGTACATCTTTTCCCACAGGTGAGAAGCGTTTTTAATAGATTTGTATTTTTTTCAATTTTGTGCTCTTTAGACATTTAAAAAGAAACAAAAAAGAGACTTTGCTTTTCTATCTTCAGTTCAGATTTGCAATGTAAAGGCCTCAGATCCTGCTCTAGAACCCCAGGATCTTTTGTTTTATTTATGGAGAAAAAAAAAAACAAAACGGTCATTTTGTCCAGCGCACTGTGAGGCCCCCATTCAGGGCCCGCCTGGCCCTCCCTTGGTACTTGGAACCGAAGTTACAGATATATATTAAAATCATAATAATACTGTACAAAACTCTTTTTTTGCCTTATGCGGGAGCATAAGATAAGATTTCTTTTTTGGTTTGTTTTTTAAAAAAAACAAATGAAATATGTAAATAGTCTGTTAATATGAATATATGACGTTATTAAATTCTTAACCTAGGTAGACTTTATAAAAGGCAGTTTCTAGAAACCTCTGTGGCTCGTGGTGTCGCCTGGCCGCAAGCCCGCTCGCGGTCGCCGCAGGCGCTCAGAAGCTTCACTGTTGCAGATCAGCTATGCAAGCGCTGCGCGGTGGGGCAGGCGGCCGGCAGGGGGCGTCCCTTCCCGCGGGCGGGCGAGCCGGGCCCCGCCCTCCTCGGACCCGCGGCTCTGGCGCAAGGACAGTTCTGCGGACCCCGTGCGCGTTGCGTTCTCAGACTCCGTAGCAGAGTTTTAGGACTGGACAGTCTGCAGGTTCGCTGCAAACAGGAATAGTCGCTTCTGTCCGCTCTCCCCGTGCGCAGGCCGTCAGCAGATGCCCCTGCGTGCGCCCCCCACCCGTGGAGGCCTTGGCATGATCTTTTGGTTTCGGTTTTGCTTCCATAACCACCCGAACGTCCCCTCGTCCCGTCCTCCACGTCCCTCTCTGTTCCCTGGCATCCGCGCCGTGTCCGCCGCGCTCTCGGGCCTCGTTGGTCGGGCCGCCTGCGGCCATCTGCTCTGCTCTGTATTTTCCACCCGTGTGTCCCTTGTGGACTCGGGTGGTTTTAAACACTGAGTTCTGGTGTCAGTCAGTGAAGATAAATACAGCCTTGATTTTGGATCACAAGGTGGTCGGGTGTTCTGTGTGACGTGACAGAAGGTGGGGGTCTCCACCCCTGCAGGACAGCCGTGGCGCGGGCCGCAGCTGGGCGGTTGGTACCCCCCACCCCGCCCCGGCTGAGGAGCAGAGCACCTTCGCGGGCCATCCTCGCACCTCCCGCTCCGCCTGGACCGGCGCCCCAGCGCTGTCCCTGCTGCTGGAAGGCCCTCTCACCCTTTGCCTGCCGCCCGCACCTTGGGCTGCCGTCGGGCTGCGGAGCCTTGTCCTCTCTGTGCTGCACGGAGGCTCACATCCGTGCAGGGCCGGTTGCCCACCACCGCCCGCCGCTGCTCTGGCCTCACACACAGCCGGGTGAGCCTTTTCTGGAGAAACGGGGACTCGGGGCGGGAGGGCACAGGGACAGAACTGGCCACCTCTGTGCTCTGGAGGAGAAGGGCAAAGGGCCGTTCCTTATGCTCGCGCCGTGTGCGCTTGGGAAACGGGGGACCTGAATGGAGTTGCCGTGTTGGGTGAGCAGCCAGGCCCAGAACTGCCCTGAGCCCAAGAAGGCCTCCCTACCCCTGTGGAGGGATGGGGTGCCCCCCAGGGAGCCCACTGTGCCCAGCGGCCCACACTAAGCCCCACCCTCCCCCAGGGCTCTGAGGACCTGCCCGTGGGTGTCGTGGGCCGATGGGTGCCGTTTGGGCCCTCCCCTTGACCAAAACCACCTGGGAGTCCAGGGGCATCACGTAAAGGAATGAAATACTTGGGCTAAAGCCAGAGCACCCAGTCTGCGTTGAGCCACAGGGTGGAGGGGAGCCGGCAAATAGTTCTCACTCCCTTCCCAGCCAAGGCCCCCTGCGGGGACGTCACCCATGGAGGGGAGTGTTGGTATCTGCCCTGGGAAGCTGTCCCATCCCTGAGAGATATCGTTCTCAAGAGGTCACTTTCCCTAATGCAATGCTGTCCTTGGGGAGGAGGACTCATGAGGGAGCAAAATCCACAGTGAAATTGTGGCCCCCGAGGGGCGCTCTGGTGGGCCGTCCTCCCGGGAGCACCGCTGGGACACTCCCCACTAAAGGCCCTGGTCTCCAGGAGTGGCCTATAAGGGCCTGTGATCTCTGGTGCAGCACAGGCCCACACTGGTACATCACTCCCTAGGAAGTGTCTGTAAAATCAGAATAAATGGTTGTCAAATAAAAATTTTCTATGAAAGGATTAGAAGATAAGAATTCATAAAATTTGTAAAATCTCCTAGAAGACAAAACAGACAGTGAGTTGAGAAATTGAGGAAAAATAAAATACATCGAGGGTCTTCCCAGGACGCCCATCATCTGCCTCAGAGAATTTTCAGGAAAAAAGATCTAACATGAGCAGGGGAGGGGTATTTAAAGGAAGTGACACAAAAAGCACCCAATGGGTCAAGGAAAGACGTTTTCAGACGTGCATTTATTCCCCCGTCCTCTCTTCGGAGGCTGCTAGGGGAGAAACTCACATGAACCACGGTCGTAAACCAACAGCAAGACCCCGCAGGAGGGGGGCCGTGGAGGGAGACACAGGGTGGGGTCCCCACGGTATGCCCGCGAGCCCGCCCCAAGCCCCGACCTGCCGGGAGCCCCGCTGCTCTCTGCACGGGAACTTCAGGATTAGCTCATCGGGTGTTTGTAAATCGTCCTCCGTGACCTTCACGTCGGGACAGCCCCAGACTCCTTGATCTGGGGGAAGAACTGAGGCCTTTACAGCATCGGCTCTCCCGAAACCGCCCGGCTACGCGTCCGTTCGCGTGGGCGTCCTTTCCGGTTGTTGGGCAGAGGTCTGAACTCCCCGTGAGGGCTCGCAGCCTCTCGAGCCCTGGGTCGTGTGTTCCATGCTCGGGGTGAGGTTGCGTGTGGGCCCAGAGCAGCCCGGGCCGGACTGACTTGGCGCGCCCGGAGCCGGGGCAGGCGTGCGCACCAGGGACGGCCCCGCCTGCACCTCCAGAGGGCATGGGACGATGGCCTCCGGGCCCTTCGTGGCCAAGGGTGAAACCGGCTCTGGTCAATATGTCGTGTTGCTTCCCAGCTGGGGTACATTTAAGTGCCCGTGGGGACGCGCACCCACCAAACCGCCAGCGGCCGGGACTGTTCCCCAGGGCGGCTGCCCTGTCGGCTGGGCTCAGGAGGAGAGCACCGCAGGGTGAGCCGCGTGGGGCTCGCCCTGTGGCCAGGAAGTGAGCCCCCGAGATCGGGCTGCCCATCCGTCCCCTTCCCGGTTCCACCAGTTTTCAGGGCATTTCCTTACTTCCCAGGAGGGGGGCATGTTTGCACCGTCCACCTGTCCCTCCCTCGCGGTGCTCACTTGTGCCGCCACAGGGCTGACCACGGGGTCAGGGCCGTGACCCTGCCCTTGCTCCCGCCTGTGCTGGGGTCCACCCAGGGCCTCATAGCTCCGGACATTCGCAGGACGGGGACTCTGGTACCCAGGTACTAGGTCTTCCGTAATTTTCACTTCCTTTGAAACTGTCAGACCAGACACGGGTGTTGGGTGTACGGCATTTCAGTATCCGTCGTGCGTCTTTGTCCCCGTGCGCGTGCTGGTGGCACAGACTCCCCAGGAAGGCGAGGTCCTGGCTGGCCCTCTGCGGATTCTTCCGTCCACATGTTTGTGTCATTACTTGCCGTGGCCACAGTGACCTTTGGGGCACTTGGCCACCACGGTCACACCGCCTTGATTCACACGCCCTCACTTGAGAAGTGATTTTAGCGCTTGTGCACTTGCCCGCTTCCGGTAAACAGGGTCACTCCACGACTCCGAACCCCCGGGGGAAACAGGGACTCCATTCTCCCGCGTACACGTGGCTACTGACCCCATGCCCAACTCTGCTAATCTCCCGGAGGGTTTTACGTGTTTGCCTGCAGAATTGGCAGGCAGCGCCTCTGGGCTGCCCCCCACATCCCGGTCTGGCCTCCACACGCGGGGACGCCAGCCTCACGGGGGGCCCTGTGGCCTCCCTCCCTCCGCCGGGGGCCCAGGACGCCTGCAAGCCCGAGCACAGGGTGAGCGCAGGCCTGGCCACGGGCTCGGGGTTCCGCGGGCAGTCAGCCTTGCAGCCGCATCACTCCCTGACCCTAGGGTTGATTCGGGCAATTTAGATGTTTCCAGAAAATTTGACCACGTGGGCTCGGGAGGCACGCTGCAGGGCACTGCCTGGACTGTAGAGCACTGCAGGTGTGACACCACCGGCACACGGGACGCCCGCGGGCGTCCCTGCCGTCAGTCAGACCCTCACAGGGTGGTCCACGCCATTCC
The DNA here is from genome assembly GCF_010015895.1 of Lontra canadensis. NCBI lineage: Eukaryota > Metazoa > Chordata > Mammalia > Carnivora > Mustelidae > Lontra > Lontra canadensis. The sequence goes on from NW_022631214.1 coordinate 255,568, forward strand.
ATGTTTCTGGGGTTTCCGTCTCCCCCCGCCCGTCCCCGCCCGAGCGTCCCTCCGGCTCTGGCTCCGGGCGCTCCCTCGCTGCCCCCCCGCCTCCCTCGTGGAGGGGCCCCCCAGGGCCTGGCGGGGCACCCACAGGAGGTTCGCTGGAGCGCTGCTTCCCTCTCGGACTGCGGACGCCTGTCGTCCCCAGCGACAACACCCGTGTGCAGCGCGCCCGCCTCCCACCGCCACTGCATGGTCGAAGCCGTAAAGCTCCGTCCGTCTGCGGGGCTGCCTAAGCTGATGGCACCCCGGGAGGGGTCGCGCACAGGGACGGCTGCATCAGGACGCTTCTAACTGAGGCTGTCAACAGCTTGTCTCTCAGGGGTTTATTCTGGGGGGACAGAGCTCGGAGACCAGGTTCCTGCAGGCGGCCAGGCCCTCGCCGCTCGTCCCGTGCTCTCGGACAGGAAGGCACGCCACGCGCCAGCTCGTGCGGAGCACACCTTCCCCAGTGGGGGCCCCCCTCTGCCCTCCCCCCGACGACAGTCCCTTCCCTCTTGGCCTCACATCCTGGAGAATCCCCTTAGGGTCAGGACCCACTCGGCTTCACCGGGAGCTGATTAGCACAGGAACAGGAACGTGCGGCTGCAACCTCTGATGGGAATGTCGTGTGCAGAGGGTGGTAGCTCTACCCTTCCCACAGTGTGACAGTCACAGGGCACAGTGTGACACAGACGGACGCCGGCTGGGGCCCACGCTAGGGACCACGGCCCTTGGCCTCTCTGGGCCCAGGAAGCCCTCTGTGTTGTGAAGAACTTGATGGGGACGTGGCGTCTGTTTGGGGAAGTGAAGAACATTTGGACGGTGGTGACAGCCGCACACAGTGTGTCATTTAATGCCCCAAGCCGCACCCACAAAGTGGCTCAGGGACGCTACGTTCTACTGTGTCGCAGTGATTCATTCACTTGCTGTGACTACAGAATATAATATAGTTTAGCAGAAAAAACGTCCAGGGAAAGGACAGCTCCCTTCCCCTCGGAAGGCACGCACTTGCATGGCTGGGGTCCTGGGGGCCCCGCACTTGGGGTTGCCTCAGCGCACACTGATCATCTGCAAGGATGGGGAGGCGCTCCCTCCCGTGACACCAGGCCTGGTGTGGGATGTGTTCCAGACACACAAATGTGGATGGCATCGACCCAAGGTGCTTCCAAGCAGACATGTCCAAGGCCGGCTTTGGGCAGCCTTCCCCCATCTGCGTTGAAACTGTGGTGCTGTCCCCGTGGGACCCCCCCCATTAGCTGGGGCCTCAGTGACACAGTGGAGCAGAGCCATGTTCAGCATGTGACACACGAGAGGGGTTCTCAGCCACTCGTCAGTGCCAAGCGCCTGGCTCAGGCTGACGGCCAAGGCTCCTGCTCACGGGGGCCTGGAGCCACACCCCGTCTTCCTGCCACGCCCCTCACACTCACACTCACATTCACATTCACACTCACTTCCCATCCAGCGCCACCTCCTCCCGCTTGGAGGGCCCACACGGACGTGGATCCTTGTGGGTCCCCTCCTCTGAGGGGCTCTCAGTCTATAACCAAATACGGCAACCAGGCCGGTCAAGAGGTCAGCGTGGGGTGTGGGGGCGGTGGGAGGCGGCCTCGAGCTGGCCCTCAAGGGACAGATGAGAACCACACGCTGGGCTCCCCCGGGAGCGGCCCCTCTGCTTCCCCGTGGGCTCGGGTCCAGCGGCTCCTCATGCCTGTCTCGGGGTTTCCAGAACCGCCTGGACGGCGGACGGTGGGCTCACCCCACACGTTGAAGCCCCGTCCCCAGGACCGCAGAAGCTGCTCTGTGCGGACGTGGGGTCTTCACGGAAGTGCCAGAGGGGAAACGAGGTCGCTATGGTGGTTCTAACGCAGTCAGCCAATGTCTTTCTGAAAAGGGAGAGCGCTACGCCAACATGCGCGGGGGCAACCCGCCAGGACCAGCGGGAAGGCAGCATCTGCACACCAAGGGGAGAAGCCCCAGATCGTGAGGAGGGGTTTAGGGCGCCCCCAGCGCGTCCTGCTATGCAGCATTCCTGGTGACTGCTCTGTTGGGGCCCTCCAGAGAGACCGGACCACGTGCCACCCATTCACGTGGCCTCCATTCACACAGCCTCACCCGCATGCTCAACACGAGTCACCCACATGTGTGGCCTTAGCCCGTGTGGCCTTGGGTCATGGGACCCCCAGCTCAGGTGGTGGCGTTGGTCCATGTGGTGCCTACGCATGTGGCCTAGGTCCACGTGGCACCGGCTCACGTGGCCTCAGTTGGCATGGCCAACCTCACGTGTGGAGGACACATCACTTCTGAGTTCTGTGCATGGGGGACACATTTGTCCTTCTTCGGGTTCAGCCATGGGGAACATGTCTTTGGCCCTGGATTGCCAGGGCTAGGGACCGAGTACCTCCCCCTGGTGTCCAGGTGTGGGGGGTTGAGCTCCTCCTCCCCGGGGTCCAGGCACGGGGATGGGCCGGGCCTGGTGCCTCACAGTCTCCATCGCCATGTTCTGCCATCTTCCTGGGACCTGGGGCCTCACCGCTCTGGCAAGACTCGTCTGTTTGTCCGTGCTGATGGAACGGGCTGCTTCTCTCGTCAGCACCCCGTCAGCTGGGGAGGGTGGTGGGGCCTGAGGACAGGGCCGGACACCAGGGCCAGCATTGCTAACACAGGGGACCGCTGTCCCAGGTTTTTGCCAACTCTGGGGGGCCTCCTCCCCCTCTGTCGTAGGGATCCTGGGCCCAGAAGGTGATAGACTCTGCAATCAGGAGGGGATCCGCCTGTGGGAGCTTTGAAGTTCTCTTCTGGGTGTGCTCGTGCTGGGGGGAGTCCCTAAGGCCTGAGACTGAGGTTGAGGAAAGGCTGTCTCCATAGACTACAGTGCCCCCTGCAGCCCGAGACTGGCTCCCAGGGTGTGGACTGCACAAGGGCAGATGCAGGTCAGAGGAGCCCGGGATCTGGAGTAGGGCAGGGTCGGCCAACAAGGCTGGGCAACAGGAGGGGGTTTCAGAGGTACTCGGCGTCCACCTTAACCCACACATCAGGTCTGTTCTGCCCAGGGCAGCAGGACTGGGATCGCCCTGCCAGGTCAGGGCACACACCGTTGTGGGGAGCAATGAGCACGGAAGCCCGGCAGCCCCAGGGGCCCCCTGCAGGAATGATGCATGCCCCAGGCAGGTGAAGGCTCCTCCTCAGAAAGACTGTGGGCGGGGGAGGGGGGGCTGTCCCTCCTCCCTGGGCCCTGCGTAGGCGGGTGTGGCCCGCCCAGGACAGCCCCACGGGGAGGAAGCTGGCCTGCAGAGGCAGGTGACCTGGGGCCCCACCAGGCATGGCGGGAGGTGGGAACCCCAACAGGGAGTGCGCAGGGAGAGCCTGGGACCTTGAGCAGGGGATCCTGTGGCCGGGGAAGCCCGGGAACCATCAGGCCCCCAGCTCAGGGACGGGCTGCCCCTGAGCAAGTGCACATGGCCACTTTTGAAAGAATTTCAGGAGGGAAGCCATCATCCCCGGGGGTGCCCCTGTCCGGGAGCGTGAGCCCCAGGCCAGAGAGAACTGTCCAGAAGAGGCGAGTACGGACGGGCAGGGAGCACCCACAGGCAGCCCAGGCCCTGAAGGGGGAGTGGGGCAGGAAAGCAGGGTCTGAGGGCCCAGCTGACCCCACACCGACCTCCCAGAGTCCCGGTTATTCCAGACCCCAGCGCCCACCAGCATCCGGACGGAGAAGGCACTGCCTGGTGCCAGCTTCGAGAGGCTGCCCCTGAACGTGGGGGCACGAGTCCTCGACAGCCTCGGGGTTCACTCTGGGGAGCAGTCTGAGCCCTAGAAGCCATGAGGGAGGACGAGTGGAGCCCCGGCCGCTCAGCAGGCAGCCGATCACAGTGGACTCTCTGTCGCCTCAGAAACCTTCTGTGGGGGAGGAGCTCCGAGGAGGCTCTGCGGCTGCGCCCGGAAGGGCCGAGGCCCACGCGCGGACACGCCCGCTTCCCCGCACGGGTGGGCGCGTGCCTAGCGCGCATGCGTGAGCCGCGCAGGTGCGGGGAGCCCGGGACTCCGAAGAGGGCGAGCGCGCAGGGCGGCTGGGGGAGGCGAGCGGCCACCGGGTCCGGTCCTCCGCCTGATTCCCGGCCCCAGGCGACAGTCCTGTGCCTGCTTGTGCCCCGGAGGTAAGGCTGGAGGATCGGGGTCTGCCTTGGTCACCGGGGCGGTGTCGGGGCGTCGGGGGGAGGCTGGCGGGGTGTTTCCCAGCAGCAGACACCTGGGAGCCTGGACGCCTGGTCGCCCCGGAGCCCTCCGGGCAGGCAGCCGGTTACAGGGGCGCGGACTGTGCCGTCGCGAGCTGTCCCCTGATCAAGGGCTGGGGGTGCCTGTTTTATCCCGGAGGCCGCTGGGGTGAGCCCGGCGACCCCGAATCCCCACGGGCTCCTGGGCCCTCGGCTGGCTGGCGCGGGGCTCCCTGGGCGAGCTCCGGCTGCCCGGGTGCCTGGAGCCCAGGATCTGGTGCGGGGGCGGGGGCTGCCTCGCGGGAGTGGCCTGGGGGGTCGGTGACATCGCCATGTTCCCGAGGGCACACAAACGCGTGTGTTCAGAGAGGACGGGTCTGGAAGCCTTGCGAAGGCCGACTCCGGAGGCGACCTTGGCGGTGGCATGAGAGGCCCCTGGAGCCTTGTTTGCGGCCGAAGCCTGGGCCTTGCGCACAGTGAGTGCCCCTGGGCGGGACTCGCCCGTGGCCCGGGCTGCCTCCAGGGGAATTTCAGGGCTGGGCTCCCTCCACGGTGGACACAAGGCAGAAGGGCTGGAGACCGGACCGGGCTCCCGGGACAGTGACGGTGAGTGCCGGGCGGGCGTGAGCCCCCCAGGTCAGGGGAGCCCGGGGCCTGGAACTGGGGTCGTGGGCGAGATCGGGGCAAGGAGCAGACCCGTGTGCCCCGCGTCTGCCCAAGTCCAAGCCCAAACCCGCACAGACGCACGCGTGTCCCCCTGAGGCCTGTGGGGTTTCGGGGCGGGAACGCTCCCACGACGGTCTGTGTCATCCTGGCTTTTGTGGCTGCCGCCGTGTGCCGGATCCGCTTTTTTAGGATCGGATTCCAGCGCGGCCGCCCCCCAGCGCGCTGCCAGTTTCGGTGCCGGGACTCAGCCCTTCCACACACGGTCCGTGCTCCTCACGGGAGGTGCTCGCCTGATCCCCTGGTTCCCTCCCCACGCCCCACCCCTGCCGAGCACCCCTCCGCTCTGGCGAGTCTGTTCTTGGTTGTCTCTCTCCTTCCTTCGCGGGTTTGTCCTGCAGCTCCGCACGCGCGGGAGGGCCTGTGGCGTTCGTCTTTCTCTGACTGACTTCACTCGGCACAACACCCTCTAGGTCCATCCACGTCGTCGCCGATGCCAAGACGCCCTCCTCTCTGGGGCTGGCGACGTCCCGTCGCTCGTGCACAGCGCGCCTCCGTCTGCTGGTCCGTCTGCGGGCGCGGGGCCGCGTCCCTGTCCTGGCTGCTGCTGCTGATAACACGGCTGTAGCAGGGCTGCCTGTGTCCCTTCGAGTTACCGATTCGGATCTTTGGGTCAATACCCAGCAGTGCAGTTGCCGGGTCGTAGGGCAGCTCTATTTTCAACTTTCTGAGGAACCTCCGTGCTGGTGTCCAGAGCGGCCGCCCCAGCTTGCGTTCCCACCAGCAGTGTATGAGGCTCCCCTTTCTCCAGCGTCCGTGGTTCCCTGTGTTGCTGGCTGTAGCCATGCCGACCGGCGTGCAGTGGGATCTCACTACGGCTCTGATTTGTATTTCCTGGTGGTGAGTGATGTTGAGAGCCTCCCGTGATTCTGGTGGCCAGCTGGATGTCTTCTCTGTGAAAGTGTCTGTTCATGTCTTCCACCCACTTTTATACTATATTACTTGTTTTGGGGTGTGTCAGCTCTTTATATGTTTTAGACACTGAGCCTTTGTCAGATATGTCCCTTGCAAATATCCTCTCTCATTCCATGGGTTGCCTTTTAGCTCTGCTGACTGTTTCTTTTACTGTCCAGAAGTTTTTATTTTCATGGAATCCCAGTAGTTCATTTTGCTTTCGTTTCCCTGGCCTCGGGAGACTTATCAAGAAAGAAGTTGCTGCAGCCAGTATGAAAGAAAATACTGCCTGTGTTTTCTTCTGGGATTTGGATGGATTCCTGTCTCACACTGAGGTCTTTCATGCATCTTGAGTCTATTTTTGTGTGTGGTATAAGGACATGGTCCAGTTTCATTCTTCTGCATGTGGCTGTCCCAACACCATTTCCCCAGCACCATTTATTGAAGAGACTGTCTTTTTCCATTGGACATTCTTTCCTGCTTCATCAGAGATTAGTTGACCACAGAGTTGAGGGTCCATTTCTGGGCTCTCTATTCTGTTCCGTGGATCTATAGGTCTGTTTTTGGGCCAGTACCATGCTGTCTTGTTGATGACAGCTTTGTAGTAGAGCTTGAAGTCTGGAACTGTGGTGCCGCTAGGTTTGGTTTTCTTTTTCGACATTCCTTTGCCTATTCAAGGTCTTTCGTAGTTCCATACAAATATTAGGATTGCGCGTTCTAGCTCTGTGGAAAATGTTGCTGGTATTTTGATAGGGTTTGCGTTAAATGTATAGACAGTCTTGGGTACTAGAGACATTTGACCCATATTTGTTTTTCCAACTCAAGAGCATGGAAGGTCTTTCCGCTTGGTGTGTTGTCCTGAATTTCTTTCGTCAGTGTTTTATGGTTTTCACAGTACAGGTCTTTCATCTCTTTGGTTAAACTTATTTGTGGACGTTTTATTGCTTTTTGTGTTATAGAAAATGGTGGTGTTTCTTAATTTATTTTCTGCTCCTTCGTTATTGGACTGTAGGAAAGCAACGGGTTTCTCCATATCGATATTGTATCCTGCAGCTTCTCTGAACTCCTGTGTCTGCTTAGTCACTTTTTGGTGGAGTCTAAGGTGTCCCCTTTCTGTCAAAGTCTGGACATAGCGTCCGTGATCGATGGTTAATGGTCTAATTAGTGGTTGATGGTCACCAAGCTCCTTGGGAGCCTCCCAGAGGTGATGTGAACCGGCCGCTGCTCTGAGGACAGGGAGAGACCAAGGAAAGGGACAGGCCACTGCACATCGGTGGGTGGCAGTTTGAGGAGCAGGGGAACTCCCGTCCACGGCTTGTCCTGGGCAGCAGCGAGAGGAGAAGACCCCCCCCACCCGCCTTCCCCCTCTCAGACGCTTGTACCGAGGTCGTACCTGGGCTCAGTCACGAGACTGTCCAGACGGTCTCAACGCCACATCACTGTCTCAAGGCCACATCCTTGGAGCAGCCTCTGGGAGCGGGGATGGCAGGGGAAACCCACATTCCAAGGACGGGGCAGGGGTGTGGAGCCTCTGAGTCCGGATCACGGCAAGTGGTGGTCACGGCCTCTCCTTGACCTTTCCTGGCACCCACCCCTCGTGCCGGCTCTTACTACCTCCCGTGAACCTCCGTTCTGCCTGGGTCCCGAGGGGTCAGGAAGGGGTTTCCCGAGCCCGGAGGTGGCCCTGTGGCAGCTGTCCTGCTGTGCTGGAGGCAGAGGCCACGGCAACGACACAGGTACAGACAAGACAAAGCCCAGAATAAGACAACTGTCCCCCAAATGAGCCGCAGTGTTCCCCACCAAGACGCCCATGATCCCGACCACCGATATCTGAAGTCCCCAAGACCGGGGTCGGACCGCTCAGGACGCTCCCCGCATCCACGTGAGACCCGAGAAACGTGACACAGCAGCAGGCGCGTCAGGGACGAACACACCACGTTCTGCCTGGATCATGACACAGGTGCCTCCTCGCGAGGCAGCAGGTGTCCAAGCCACCGTGGTCTGGGGGACAGCTGTTCTCTCTGAAGATACACGGGTGTTCAGTAGGACAGACTGTTGGGCCATCGCTCAAGGCTCACAGGGTGAGTCCAGTCGGGGCTGTGAGGTCTGCAAACCGATGGCGGGGACAGAGCCCTCAGCCAGACGACCGCGCCGTCACAGCCGAGCGTGTCTACCCGGCCTTCAGGAGAGGGAGCTTGTGGGCTGCCGTTCCCACGGGGCCGGTTCTCTCCTGGGGCCCAGGGGAACCCCAGGGCACAGCGGCCCAACCACCCAGCTGGGAGCCACGACCAAAGGTTTGTGCCACAAAACCTGGATTCCCATGGGGGCCGCCCACTAAAGACCCGGGTGGTGAGACCAGTCCCTGCTTAACCAGTGACTCTCCCTGCATGTGACAGGACGGCTGCAGTCCCCGTGGTGTCCGTCCCAGGTTGCTGGTAGAACTGGGCTGGTTTTGTTTAGAGTGACCTTTCTGTTCCCAGCGTAGGGGTGACTGGGTGTGCAAATGCCCTTAACCCAGAGTAAGCCTCATAAACCCTTCCAATTCTGAGCATAGCCACCATGACTCTGATGGAGCTCCTTCTAGAACCTTCCAGTGAGCGATTTGAGGGGCTCCCTTTATGGCGTGTTTGACAGAAAAACAATACCCATGGCCGGTGTTAGGAACAGGCTGTTGGGCATATCAGATGAACAGGGAGCTGTCCTCACTGAATGCCTTCCCCGTTCCCCCCTGGGGGATGAGACCCTCCATCACCATCCTGAGCGGCTAGAGGGCAGCTGCCCACATACCCCGCAGTAGGACTGGTTTCCTCGCCGGGCACGGGATGGGGCCCCAGTGGGAAGGCACGACCTCTGGGTGCCCGTGCTGTGACTGGACACCACAGGATCGGCAGAGGCTCAGGTCAGGCGGACAGACAGGAGGAGGAACTCGCATGGGGAGGTCGTCCCCTCCGATGGGAATGACCCTCGAGACCCGAACTCTAGACGGAAATATGGCCGCATCTTTAGGAATCTGATCGCGCTGTGCGCACCAACCATGTTGGCCCGGGAGGCAGCCCCGTCAGGCGTGAGGCGGGGGACCCCCACCAGCTCCATCTTTCTATGTTGTGTGTTCTGTGCGATGTGGTGTGTTTCACGGGTCCGAGGGCTGCGGGACCGTGGGATCCCAGTGCAGAATACATAGTTTCCAGTCACCTGGGGCTGGGAAGTGACTCGTGTACCCCGGCGGGACTCCCCAGTGCCAATTCCAGTCCCTCGCTCCTGTCCCGGTGTGCTGGGGTTCGCTGTCCTCAGCAGCAGAGCACGGAGACCCTCGGTGGGAGTCAGGGTGTCGACTGTGTCCTACAACTTCCATAGGTTACAGACCTGGGCACCTATAGGGGGGTCCCGTCTGGTTTATGAGCCCCGGGCCCCACGGGCTGAGCTTTCAGACGCATCCAAGCCCGGACAGGACTGCGGTCACCCGGCCAAGGTGGTTGGACCTTTCATGATCGGGTCTGCTGCCTCGTGTCCACTGTTCCTGTCTCCCGGCCCTGCTGCCGTGGGTCTAGGCGAGCGGATGCTGATCACACCCATGTCCCTCCCACCCTCGCCCAGGATGAACTTTGGGGTGGGCACCCCGAGACAGTGTATGAAGGAGGGTCCCCATCCATGGTCCTCAGCTGCCCTAGTGGTGGCTGCCTGGCTTGCACGGTGACAGGGAACGCTTGGGTTAGGCCGGCTGCAGGGTCCACGCAAACTAAGGCACACTTAGAGCCCTGACCCGGAGGGAGGGGCCGGGAGAATCCGTGTGCCAATCCCGCCCTGGGTGGGAACCTCATGGAGGGTCCCGGATTCCCTTGGCACTGGCCTGGGGCTTGTTGAGAACACACAGGACGTGGCGATACTGTCCCAGCCCGGTCACTGTGCTTGTACACAGGTCGTCTGCCTCTGTGGCTCTAGGCCACCCCATCTGTCCGTGCAGCCAATCTGCTGTCCCCTGAAGAGTGCATAGCCAGGGCTGACCCTCAGCGGGGCGCCAGCTGCCTGATGGCCAGGAGCTGTCCCAGCCTTCCAAGCTGGGATGTGACAAGCAGTGACGACCACCTCCGGCTCCTGCCGACGGACTGAAATGTCCTTGCACGTGTCCTGTCCCCACGAGGGCTTATCAGTGGTGATTCTCCCCTTGGCTTCCCATTGTCCACACTGCAGGGTTCGTCCTTCTAGAACAGGGGGCACTGGCCAGGGACTATGAGTGACCAGGCCCCCAGCAGCCCTGGGTCTAGCCCGGGCAGAGCGGACCGTGGTGACCTGTTCCTATTTCCATCCAGCTGGGGCCCTTCCTGGTGAGCGGTGACCGCCGTCCCGGTGCTGGCTGGCACGGACTACACCCATTTATAGGCACCAGGCAGTGTGTCCCCGCGCCCCATCCACAGGCTGCAGGGATGTCCCCAGAGAGGGGTTTGGACCCTTCTCAGGGTCTCCAGGCTCCACTGGGCCCAGCAGCGCCCACGTTCCCCGAGACGGTGGCTGGAGACAGGGCACCTCTCTGCTGTCAGTGCGTGTGAGCCTTGTCCCCGTGGGGGTTTCAGGCCTGGCGCAGGCGGGTCGGTGGGTCACACGGTCGCCCCACGCGCTGACAGGCTGGGCAGCTCTTACGCCGCGGCCGTGCCTAAGCGAGAGTCCTCCTTGAAGGAGCGCCGTGTGCCCAGCTGGGAGCGGCTCACCAGGGGCGGGAGGCCGACTTTCCGCTCCGTGCAGCTCTGAGACCGACGTCTGAGGGGACTCTCTGCTTTTCCTGTTTCTGCCGCGTGGCCTGCTCGTGTCATCGGGAGTCACAGCTGCAACCAGCCCCGATGTGTCCCTGCATGGGAGACGCCCAAAGCCATGACGGCCAAACCTGTAGTCTTCTCGAAGGGGCTGCCCGATCCACAGGCCCACATGCGTCCTTTCTCTCCTGGGGGCTTGAGGGGCCGCGCACTGCGCCAGTGAGGAACAGAAGTCCACTGGGGTCCCCAGATCCCCACGGTGCCCCAGGCCCTGCCCACACCTCACCCCTCCTCGGTCACACCCTTCAGGACAGCAAAGGCTCACCCGACCAGGCTGCTCCAGCAGCCACAGCCACGTGGGCGCTCACAGGGCTCCCTGCCCGTCCTCTCCCCTGCAGAGGCCCCTCAAGCCTCCCAGGCTGTCCTGCGGCCGAGGAGGCTGGAACTCTCGACACGGTGACGGGCAGGACACAGGGGCAGGTCCCGGGCTGACAGGGTGTGACTGGGCCGTCACCTGGGGAAGCCCTCGAAAGCTCCATAGGTGTCCCTGCCCACATAAAGCAGAAGGGGCCGTGTGACTCCATAGCCAGCAGTACAGAAGACAGCAGAGCACGGCACGCTGCTCCGACCAAGGCAAGGTGTGCAAGAAGGCGGCGCTGTGGGCCACAGCCTCGCGGCGGGGGCAAGGCCTTGTCCACCATCCTCCGCCCCGAGCCCACCGGCTTCCTCGCGGCCACACCGGGCTCTGGAAACTACTGCGGGCAGGGCATTTGGAAGCCGCTCAACACAGTCCGGGGATGGCTCCCCCCGTTTCCCCGGGACCCCCAGGTGATTTCTGCAGAGGGACGGGTCCCGTGTCCCCTCCGTCATGGCTCTGATCAGGGTAACTCGGAGGCGGGAGCTGCACACAGGTTTGCAGAGTTTGGCTCCGGACGAGATCATTGCCCACGAGGTCTCTGGTCTCGGAAGAACCCGCATCCTCAGGGTTGGTGGGGACGGCCGCATCGCAGCGTCAGGGGACCTTCCCGACAGTAACCGTTGCCCACCGTTGCCGTCGGTGGCACTGAGGGTCAGGAGATGAGTGCACCAGCATTCAGCTTCAGTGCGCACCAGAGCGGTCCCCACTGCTGACTTCTGGGGTCCGGTGAACAGCGAGCGAGCCCCCCTCTCACGGCCCCCAGGGCTCTTACCCGGAGGCCGTCTTGGGCTGCATCCCGCACGAGGGAAGGAAGGCTCCCACCCTGCATAGCCCTGCATCCCTGAGGCCTTCCTGGAGGAGGCGAGGCATCAGGGATAGCAGGAGCAGGCAGGGCAAATCTGAACTGTATGGTTTTTAAGGGTTTCCACAGGCTGACCAGCTGTATTGAGTGTCAGTCTGTCCATCCTGCAGGGGAGGGTCCCTGAAGTGATGCAGTCAAGCCATGCTTACCTCCAGGATTCCCTACTGGGTGCTTACAACCACCTGGGACAGACTTCCGGCTTTTGGAGCCTCGTCCATGTCGGCCTTCGCCGCGGCATGTACCCCTTCCCAGGACTCGTCCGTCCCTCCAGGTTGGCAGCGTGTCGCCCACCGCGCTCACTGTCCTGTCCCACCGCTGGTGCAGCGTGGATGTCCGCACCCCCGGCAGGTCTCGTGGATGGAGCCGTGTGGGGTCTCATTCCTGCGGTGAGCGCGGCCCCGTCAGGACCGGCAGAGACCGGAGTGGAGAACATCTGTGTCCTCCCCCTCCTGCAGAGTTGGCTGGACCTCCTGTGTAGTGTCCAACATCCAGCTGCCCGCGGAGGTCCTCCTGCAGGACAGGGCGATGCCACCCAGAAGGGACTGAGTCCCTTGGCCCCCAGCGCCATGCGGGAGCCAGGACAGGGGCGGGATGCCAGTGGTTATTCTCCGCGCCTCCCGGCCGGTCGGGAAAACACCCCGCGCCCTCCCCAAGTCCACAGCTGCACACGCTGCACCTGGACGGCCCCGGCCGGTCGCCGGAATGTAGCAGCTGTCCCCGCGAGCTCGATGGCGGTGTGCTCTGTCCTCACGTGCACCCTGGGGGGTGGTTCCTGTCGTGCATCCTCTGTGTCCTGTGCTCAGGTCGGATGGCGTGGGGCCGCACTGTGAGCCACAGTCCTTTTATTTTCCTGACTTCGGTTTATTTCGGTCCCCCATGGTGTTATTTCTGACGTGGCTGTGGTTTCCCCAGGCGTGTGTGTGCAGATCGTCACTGATGGTGAATTAACACGTGTCTGTGGCATTAGATGGTGGCATCTTGCCAGTTGCTCCGTCTGGGGCACCCGCTAGACTGTCTGGTGCACGTCTACCTGTCCTTTCGTTGCCCGTGTGCAGAGATGTTGCCACCGTCCAGCGGGTTGGCCCAACTCTGATATCCGGATGGCTAGTAAGCAGCCTAGACGTGTGCTGGACCCCGCGCCTCGCCGCTCCCTCAGAGGCGGGTGGGCTGTGGGGAAAGGGAAGCTGCGCGTTCCCGCTCCGTCCTCAGCCCGGCCTTGTGTCGCTGCCCCGTGAGGCAGATGTGCTGCTCTGACTAGGCGGGGTTGGGGCGCCGAAGCAAACCAGCCAGATTTCTGAGCTCTGAGGGCGAGGGGGGATCCCTTTCTGGCTCGGGCAGAGGAAGCCGGTCCCTGGCCGGGTGTCCCCAGCGCTCCATGCATACGGTCCACACGCTCCTAGAGGCGGGGGCCCCCATGGCCCGTGGGTGTCACTTGGGGGCGTCTGTGAGCTTCAACCTCCGCTGGGGTGTTCATTAGCGACCTCCAAGCTTTAACTCTGTTCCCGCGTGTCTTTATCCGGGAGCGGAGGTGTTTGCTGGGGGACCCACATCCCCGTTCTCTCCCCACGTTCTCCTGCCGGGCCTCCCGCGTGACCTGTGGGGGAGGCGCCCCGCGTGCTCCCAGTCGCCCTCCCGACGCGCAGGGACATGGGTGATGAAGGCGGGGCTGTCACTCCAAGCCACGTTCTGCCGCACGTCCTTCCCCAGGTTGTGCGGTCATCCCCCGCCGTGCCCCGTCCCAAGGGGCTGTGTCACCAGCTCTAGCCCATGAGTCTGAGCACAGACGTAGTCCGCTCTGGGTTCCCGTAGCGGACTCTGCCCGCGCCAGTTCCGTGGCTGCTCGTCCGGCACATTGTGCTGCTGCTCATGATTCTGAGACTGTAGGGCAGAGACTGCCACCGGTTCTCAGGGCCGCGGCCGGGCTCCTGCTGTGGTGGTGTCCCTGGGGGCCAGTCTGTCTGGGACGTGTGTGCTGTGGTCCGTGCGCTGGGGCGGTCCCAGGACGGCTGCTCAAGCGTGGACAGGCCCCTGCGGGCGACGTCCCGCACCCCACTCTCGGCACAGCGGGGACTCCCCCCACGGATGCAGAGGGCCAG
>NW_022631214.1:269640-284555 GCF_010015895.1 Lontra canadensis
GCTCTGCTCGCTCCAGACGGGGCCCTGGAGTGCATGATCCGGGGCTGATGCTCCGCCCGTGGCCCCGCTGTCTGTCGGGCCTCAGAGCGCCCAGCCGAGCCTTCCGGGCAGCTGGGATCTGTTCTCAGACACGGGAACGTCTCGGTCCAAAACCCACTCAGGCAAAATGTGGGCCCTGCGGTGTTTTTAGTCCCCGGTGACCCTGTCGCAAACCCTGGTGAGTGAGGATGCTCTGATGCGAGTTCGGAGCCCGCAGTCGCCAGTGCCCACAGACCGCAGGTTCTGACGCCGTTTTCCCGACAGGTCAGGGCTGAGCCTTGTCGCTCCGTCCTCTTGGGGTCCCCGGTCTTCCTCGTCATCCCACAGACGCGTGTTCCTGGGATCCCACGTGGGGTGTGTGCGGTGTCGCGTCAGTGCCCCGGGTTTCCGACGTTCTTCCTCTGTGGTCGGGGTTACTGTGCACGCTCTGGGGTCCGGGAGGCCGGTGGTGTTTCCCGCCTTCAGACCGTGAGGGAACCTGGACTGGATCCTAATGGAAGAACCGAGCGTCCCACGGAGGCCTTGGAGGACCGGAAGTGTTTCACGCCGGGGGTCAGAGGAGAGTGATCTCCCGAGGTCTGAGCCCCGAGCACAAATGAAGGGGGGAGTTTATACACTTCTAATTCCGAATCTGCCACGTTTGTGTCCAAGGCCGGTGGGCAGGAGGGAAGACCCAGAATGGCCCTGAAGCAGGACTCGATCCCCTGCTGTCACCACAGATTTTCCTTATTGTTCCCCACTTTGATGCCCCTTTAAACACCTGGTTTGGGGGCATTGTCTTCGTTTTCCGGGAGTGGCAGTGAGTAAGGAGCAGGTAGAGTCTGATCTTGGTGATCGGAGCGGCGATAAACCTCGTGGCGGCATTAAGACCACAGGGACCAAATGCTACTGTGAGGAGGAGTAAGGAGGGGCCACTGAGCGGGGCGAGCCAGGGCGACCGTTGTGAGAGGGGATCCCACGAGGTCGCCTGCTGGACCGCCTCCCACCAGCGATGTACTCGTTGCTGTCTGGGATCACCCCCGATCCACCAGCATAGGAACTCCTGTAAGAAGAGGCGGAGTCCTCCTTGTGCAGCCGAGAGCAGGTCGAGCCCACGCCCGTGTTGGAGGACGGCCAAGGCCAGCGGACCGGGCTGGCGCTGCAGGGCGAGGGCTACCTGCATGAGGGCAGGGAAACCCGCCGTGCGTTGCTGAGTTAGCCCCTGGTTCGGAGCCTGTGACCTCCCCATGCTGCTGGCACCGAGGGCAGCTCCCGACACGGCCAGCAGGCTCATGAGCGGGGAGCGTCCGCAGGGGAGCGTCGGGGGAGGCTAGGGGGTCCCCAGCTGAGTGGAGCATCACTCCTGGGGAGGACTGAGCAATCAGGGAAGAGACTGACAAGCCTTCAGGACGGATGGTGCGGGGTGTCTGTCCCCCTTCTGGGTCGGGCAAGCTACAGGCAGGGAGGAGGAACAACGCACCAGGTAGCAGAAGACCAGGACCGGCCGAGGTCAGGAAACCATAGTGAAATGTGCTTAAGTGTGGACAGCAGGGACCAACGAAAGCGGGGTCCACGGCCTTGGTCAGAGGGCACCATCGGGGCTCAGCCAACAGCAGAGAAAACCTGCGGACAAGCAGGGGCAGTAAAACACCCTAGGGTCACCCAATAAATGACAGCAATGGCAAGTCTCTGGGGAAAGTCCCGCCAGAAGGGGCAGCAGTGTAGCGTCCAAGCCCTGGGAGGAGGGATACCGAACCGGCGAGAACTCGGGACCATGGCACGCAGGTGTCCATCCGTCGGTGGGGGCTCGTTGGAGGCGAAGCCAGAGCGGCCTGGGGGGTCTGGCTGGACGTTCCCTGGTGTGACTTCTTGTCTGGATGACGGGCTTGGTTCATTCTGGAGTGGTGGACCCGTGGGGCAACACCTGAGACCAAGGGCAGGACGGGTGGTTAGAACAACACTGTGAGGGCCTGTCCACTGTGGTCTGAGGGGGTCTCTTTTCCAATCCTTTTTTTTTTAAGATTTTATTTATTTATTTGACAGAGATCACAAGTAGGCAGAGAAGCAGGCTGGGGGGGAGGCAGGCTCCCCGCTGAGCAGAGAGCCCGACGCGGGGCTCGATCCCAGGACCCTGGGATCATGACCTGAGCTGAAGGCAGAAGCTTTAACCCACTGAGCCACCCAGGAGCCCTCTTTTTCAGTCTTTGACCCAGACTGAGTCTCCTGCCGGTGGCTGTGTGCCGGGACGCTGGGGGGCTTGGGGCCTCTCAGTGCTGGTCCTTTGTCATTTATTAGGGTGGCCCCCAGGCCTGAAGTTGTCTGTTTCTTTGTCCCTAATCTGATGTGAGTGTCCCGGAAGGCTCTCCATACACTATTTGAAAGGGGAGAGATCTCGCGTCCCAGGGTGCAGCGGGCCCACAGGAGGGCCGGGTGGCCAACCTGGCAGTGGGAGGTTGGTCTCCCAACACGACTTTGCCAGGATCACCTTGAGGGGGGCGACTCCTGCGCTCCGCATTCCCTGAGTGTTGGGGCCGGTGGGCGGTGGGGCCTCCTGGTGATCCCGAGAGACTCCGTCAAGACGGCACAGTGTCTGCTGCGAGTGCGGGCCATCGTCACCACGGATGGTCAGTGGGAGGCCCACCCCGGGCATGATCTCCCACGAGAGGACGTTGGCTACTTCCCGGCTTTGCCATCCTGGTCAGGAAGGCCTGGACCCACCCAGAGGATGTGCACATTGTCCCCAGGATCCATCGGAGCCCCGGCTCAGCGGCACGTCTGTGTCTGTTTCTAGACCTTCGAGAGGGGCTGCTCCCCCTCCGACACGTGGCAGGGCCGCGGCAGACCGAGCGGCCCTCAGCACCCGTGTTTGCTCGCTGACTGCCTGGCGCGGTGCTGGCGGCTGCGGGCGCGCTCCTCGAGGAGGCTCTGCCGCCGTTTCCCCTGCTGGGTGAGCTGGTGGTGTTCCTTGACCGGATGCCCTCCTGCTGCCGTTGGAACGAAGACGTGCCTGCCTGGCATCGTCCATCATCCCCGTAGAGTTAGGGAGGCCCCTCGGCCATGACCCATTCTCTCTCCTTCTCAGTGCAGCTGGCCGGAGGGACTTCTTCTGGGGCTGTCAGGGCCGTGGTGAGGGAAGGGGCTCTGTCCCGTCCTCACTGGCTGCGGTCTTGGCCGCCTCATCTGGCAGACGGTTTCCCGCGCGGTGGGGTCGGCTCCTCTCGGGTGTCCCGTACGGTGCAGGACTGCTCCTTCCTTTGGAAGCCAGACGGCTTCGAGGAGTGTCAGCATCTCGTCCTTGTCTGGTAGCCGTTCCTGCGGCGGTGAGGAGGCCCCTCTCCTTGCGGACGGCCCCCTGCACGTGCCCGGCAGCAAAGGCAAACCAGCAGTCCGTGTGGGGGTTGACTCGCCTGCCTTCACCGAGGCTGAGGGCTTGGACCAGGGCGTGTGGTTCGGCCCGCTGTGCTGGCTGTCTGGCTGGTAATACCATAGCCTCCAGGACCTCAGTGGTTGTGCGCACCGTGTGACCCGCTTTCGGGGCACCCTCTGGCGGGTAACTGCTGCCATCGCCAAACTGTGTGAGCTTGTGTGGCTTCATCCCCGATCGGGACGGCCCGTGTAGACGTCATCGGTTACCTCGGAGCAGTCAAGGTCTGGCTCTCCCTTTTCCACGGGGAGAAAGGTTGCTGGGTTCAGTGTCCTTAACCTTTCGCGGGTGACCCGCGGGTTTTCACAGAGGAGCCCTTGGTGGTGTGCTGGCTGGGAGGTGGGAAGGAAGCGGTGCCCCGTGTATTCATGAGGGACACGACCGCACGAGGGACCTTGACGTTGAGTTCTTGTCCCAGGGTGAGCTTGGCTGCCTCCTCGATGGGCGGGACTGTGGCTGCCAGTGTCCCGAGGTGGCCATGCTGCTGCCACGGGGTCCAGCTTCTTTGACAGATAAGCGACTGGCAGTCACCGGGGCCCAGCAGTCTGGGTGAGCACCCCGGGTGCTATCTTTTCTTTTTCAGGTAGGGGCCCGATTTTGGGCTAGTCCCGTTGGATCGTCTTCAGCCCATCTCGAAGGGGAGGCAAGCCTGACCTCCGGCAGGATGCTCGGCCGGGTCTGGTCGCAGAAGAGCCTCCATTCTTCTTCCTCGTCCTGGTAATTGCTAGAGCAGAGACCCATCTCCTCTTGCCCTGGGTTCAGTCGGAGGCTGGTGGGCCCTGTGGGCTCAAATGTTATCTGATCCCCAGGCTTGGGGAGAATGTTTGGGCCCAGGAGGGGGACGGGGCGATCAGGTAGACAGAGGAAATCATGACGGCCCCTGAGGTTACATCGACGAGCCTGGCAATGGGGCTGTTCTATTACCCAAGGATGGTCACTGTCCTTCTGTTGAAAGGGGCACTGGAGAGCTGACAACAGAGTGCCCGGTCCCACTGTCAACCATTAAAGTCACTGGTTGGCCCCTACTTTCATTCTGACCATGGGCTCATGGGGGGCAAGGAGAAGAGAGCCTCATCCCCCGCAGTGCTCGAGGCCTCTGAGGTCCCCCCTTTCTCTGTGCCAAACAGGGTGCAGAGTGACTGTTGCGCGTCTTCCCAGGTGGGCTGATGAGTCTGGAAGAGAGATTCTATGGGGTCTACGAGAGCCTGTGGTTTCTTGGGTAGGATGGGCTGTTACGAGTCCAGTTGAGGGGGTCAGGGGTGGAGAAAGGCTGATACCACATTATGGACTGGCCAGGTTGGACTGGCCCATCCTTACTGTGCCGCCCGGGTTTTCGCATCTCTCGCACCAGCATTTGGGGGGTGCTTGGCCCCGCCTGGGGCACAGCCTGGTTGCTAGTCCCAGAGAACGTGGGTCCCCTGGGCCTGGGTTGCTGGGGAGACGGATGACAGTGGGCTGCCTGGAACTGGGGGGCCAGGTGTAGATGGCCGTGGGGGGTGTACGGAGGGGGCAAGATCGGTTTATCCTCGGGACCTCCGGCTGGGATCCGTGGGGGCCGGGGCTTCTGCTGGCCTTTGCTGGGCCACTTGGAGGAGGCGGTTAAGACCCTGGCCTGCCCCTGCCTGTTGCGAGCAGGTCGCACCCTGGGGGTGGGGGGTTCTGGACAATTCCCAGCCAGGAGCCAAGGTAAGGAAACTGGTTGGGGTGCCGGCTCTCCTGTTACGATGTGCCATACCTGACGAACCGTTGGGACACCCAGTGTCCCTTCTGAAGTTTGCCCGACATTAAAGTGGCCCGTGTTGACTCACATGGGATTTTCAGTTTGCCGGGATGCCTCTTAACCCCATGGTCTTCTGAAAACCCCTGCATGAAAGTTTCAATCGTCGAGCCCAGGATCGTAGGTTTGGAGCCCTCCCACCGTCAGGAGCAGGGGCTCTCTTGTGAGCCCCGTGTTCCCCCCTTGCCTCGGTGGCTCAAGGACAAGCGAAGGGCGCGTGTCCCTCCCGAGGAGAGACTGCTCAGAGGCCTGACTGTCCACCCTCCCGGAGGAGACTGGGGGCCTCTTAGCCGTAGCGAGTCCGTATAAACCCAAGACTGGCGCCCCAAAGGGCTCACCATGGACCCTGTGAGATCACCACGGGAGCAGGTTGGGGCGCCCTCGGACTCCGCAGTCTCAAGACCGCGGAGCCGCAAACACGAACGGGCCGGCCGTTCGCTGACACACTTGTTCACACCAAAGTTATTACACTTCCTCTGCCAGGAGGCCCTGACCGGAGAAATTCCTTTCGAAATTCCTTCCTGTCCCTTCTTTCGGGGTTTCTTACCTGAGGGACGCCCCCCGCCACACCGCCACCGCCGGGAAACCTTACCTGTAAGACCTCTAAGAGGTCTCGGAGGGGTCAGGGTCCCTTCCACCCTGACGGGGGCCTGACAGGGTCCCGGGGCCCCAGGCCCTACTGGAATCCAACGTGGGGACCAGGTCCTCACCTGCCAAGTCCCCGTGAGTCCGGGGGGAGCAGCGGGGCGGGGGCGACCGGGTGGGAGACGCTGCAGATTAGGCAGGGCGCGCCCTATTAGGACCCCTCGTTCCATCACCCCCTGCCGTTGCCCCCACAGCAGGGACAAGCACGGGCCAGCATGGCTGCAGGTCCCGGTCAAGGAGCCAAATGTTTGGGAACCTTGACTGGATCCTGACGGAACAACAGAGCAGCCCGCGGAGACCTTGGAGGGGACTGTCTCCCTCCCGCGGGCCCAGAGGGGAGGAATCGCCCGAGGTCGGAGCCGGAGCACAAACAAAGGGGGAGTTTACACACCTTTACTTTGGGATCTGTGGAAGTCTTGCCCCCGCAGCCGGCAGGACAGGAGGGACGACCGGAATGGCCCTGGGGCCGGACTGGGATCCTGCGTGGCATTGGTCGGCCGCCTTAGGACACGGATCTCCTTATCAAGACGATGACATCCGGCCTCCAAACGCGCCCGTCTGTGCGGCGCGTGGCCCTCACGTGGGTCGGGGTCCGTCCCCTGAATGGCAGGAACGCCGTGAACCCTCTGTGGACGTGAGTCTGTTCTCCACGTGGTCAGCAGAGATACGGTGTCGTCCGCGTACGGAATGCTGCTGCGTGTGTCCGTGCCAGGCCCGGACGTCTCGGGCTAGAAGGCCGTGGGCTCGCTCCGGGCCGCTAAGGAGTCTCTGTGGTTCCCGGTGAGCGGATCCTCTCTGCCTTCCCGTGCGAATGGGGTCGTGGCTGCTGTCCACGTCCGTGGGGCGAGCAGGGAACCGCCAGGTCGTCCGGCCGGCGCGCGCCGAGGGTCGGAGCAGTGACAGTGTGGATGACGAGAGCACTCGCAGCTGGGAGTGTCCCCTCGGTGTCTGCTGCGCTAGTTCAAATCCCTGTAAACTCTCTCACATCTGTAGAACTTGCGTCACTTTTAACCCACCAGAGTGGTCTGTGACGGGAAGGAGTACACACAGTCACTTGTTCTAGGAGTTTATAAATACTTTCCCTAATTTGAATGTGTCATTTTGTCCATTCCAAGAATGGTGTCCCGGTGGGGCCACTGAAGCACTTACCCCAGATGCTGGTCTGTCACCCGTCCTTAGGGATCCAGTTACCCGCGGCCCTGGGCTTCGTTTCCTCATAAGCCTTCAAGTAGTCAGAGAGGCTCCGGTGGGCTTCCTCTGCCCCGGGGGCGACGCCGGCTGCTGGCACTGGCCGCAGCACTCCAGCCCTGGAGGCCGCCTGGGCTCACGGGCAGCTGCTGGTCTGCGTACTGTGGGCGTGGGGCTCTGCCGGCCAAGGACGCCAAGGACCCAGACCTGCGTGTGTCTGAGAGTCCACGTGCCAGTGCGAGGCCTCGGGGGTCCACAGACCTGCCTAAATGTGTCGCGTCCCACACAGATGCGCTCACTCCTCCAGGGCACAGAGCTCGAGGAGCCTGTACTGTCTGTCCAGGGTAAGTTTCACTAAGCAACGCCGAGGAGCCTTGACCGCTGGTTCGGGGGAGGAAAACATTTTCTCTTTCAAGATTCTTCTAGCTGCTTTAAGAAATAACTTGAGAATCTTTTCAAGGTTTTATTTATTCGTCAGAGAGAGAGATCGAGCGCACATGAGCACAGCAGGGCCCCCACCGAGTGAGCAGCGGGACGCGGGGCTCGTTCCCAGGACCCTGAGATCATGACCTGAGCTGGAGACAGACGCGCAACCGAGGGAGCCCCCCACCTCCCGGCTTGACATGATTGATAGGAGGGAAAACGCGAAGTTTGATCGCACGTGCATGGAGGCCTCGTGACGAAATCGAGACGCAGAGAATGACTGAGGCAGCAGCTTTTGTACGTTTTAGGCAAAGAAGCATAAATCTGAGGAATTTGCTGGACGATTCATCATGGGACCCGGCATTAAATATGAGGTATTTCTATGGAAACAAAGAAAACAGTGAAGCAAATGATACACCAGCTTCTGAGCTCTGAGGGCAGCTGTCGAGAGGTCGTTCTAGCCATCGGGGTTGGAGCGTCTGCAGGTGGAGGGAAGGCAGGCGGTGGCAGTTGGAGAGTTTTCTCGGTTTGCAGCTGGAACATCTCCGGTGATCCCTGCGAGCGGCCCACACGGCAACAGGCTCGGAGATGGTCCGTGTGTGAGCTATGAAGTGGGTTTTCTGGAGTTTCCATCGAGCCGTTCATAGTCCGTTGGCGAGATTTCAGGAAAAGGGGCTGTTTCGGTGTCCCATGATTTCAAGTCTAAAAGATGGAAGAATGGGGCGCCTGGGTGGCTCAGTGGGTTAAGCCTTTGCCTTCGGCTCAGGTCATGATCTCGGGGTCTTGGGATCGAGCCCCGCATCGGGCTCTCTGCTCAGCGGGGAGCCTGCTTCCTCCTCTCTTTCTGCCTGCCTCTCTGCCTAATTGTGATCTGCCAAACAAATAAATAAAACCTTTTTAAAAATTAAAAAACAAAACAAAACGACAACAAAATAAAAGCTGGAAGGAAACGGGAACTGTGAGTTGGAGAGTTGGAGTCTGACGTGGGAGGAACCTGGAAGGATTCAGGACCCAGAGCAGCTCACAGGTAGAAATCAAAACCTCGAAACCGTGAACAGACCTAGAATCTGACACCCAAAAGTACATATTGTAGTTGCGGTAGAGTCCTGCCTCTCTCAACAGTTACTACCGTCTCCAGCCGCGGTGGCTACAGTGAGACGGACTCGTGTGCAGATCAGATCTGGTTTCAGTCCGCGGGCGGCGCTGCGGCAGGGCCACAGGAGCAGTGCGTCGTCACACGGGCCCCGCGAAGTCAGCTCTGCCAGGTCTTCAGATCTTCGCAGGAAATCACAGGTCGAAGTGGCTGAAAATGTTACAAAATGTTACAAAGTGCAACGGACACACAGTATCTTTACACGACATTCCTGTCGCAGTACAGCAATTTGACAGGTGCACGCCACACGCAGTCCTCACCACGGCAGTGTCCCCATCTGTCCCCGCATGCTGTTCTTACAGCATCCCTGACTATACATCTACGCGGTACCCTTCCTCCCCACGACGTGCTTGTTTTATAACTAGAACCTTGGACCTCCTGATCCCCCTCCCCTATTAGGCACAGCCCCCCGCCCCCGTGCCTCAGCGCGCAGGAGTCTGCTCTCTTTGTGAGTCTGGTTGTGCTTTGGGTTTGTTTTCGTTCTTTTGTGTTTCAGGTACCACAGACAGGTAAATCTGTATGATTTTGTCCTCCTCTGTCCCACTTCCATCACAGCGTAAAGCTCTCTACTCTGCTGTCACAAACGTTCTTTCTTGCGGCGGAGTAGGAGTTCGCTGTGTACCTTGCATCCGCCCGTCACCTGTCGTCAGGCAGGCAGGTCACTTCTCTAGCTTGGCTGCTGTGAACAGTGGCGCGTAAAGCTTTCTGAGCCAGTGTTTTCTTTCCCTTTGGGCAAATTCCCTGGTAGAAACGCCATAGACCCAGTAGCTCCGTGTTTAACTCTCCGAGGAGCCTGCGTCCCAAGTTCCCCAGGCCCGCACGGGTCTGATTCCCACCAGCAGCGCACGAGGGCGCCCCGTCTCCACATCTTCGCCGACACTTGTCATTCCCTGTCTGTCCCGCACGAGCCGAGCTGAGGCGTGGGCGGTGGCATCTCCTTAGGCTTCGTCGGGTCCCCGATAAGGATGAGGGGTGCTGAGGACGCGTTCACGCGGCTGTCAGCGTCCTTTCTGTGTCTCCTTCGGAAAAAATGTCTACTCGGGGCCTCTGCCTTTTTTAAAAATTGGACCGTTTGGTGGGATTCCTGTGCGAGTTCTCATCCACACGGATACGGAGCCTTCACCGGCCACGCCGTCCGCAGAGATCTTCTCCCGTCCATTTCCATGTCGCCGGCGGTCCCCTCGCTGAGCGAGCCTTTCCGGTCTGGTGCAGCCGCTCCGGTCTGATTTGCTTTTGCTTCTTTAACACATGAGAAAGACGTTGCCAAGGTGGATGTGCAAGGTTTGACCTCCTTAGGAGGTCCGGTTTCGGGGCTCGCCCTCCGATCTTCCATCTGTTACGAGTGCATGTCTGGGCATGGACGAAGCGTGTCCCATCTCAGTCCTCTGCACCGTGCGCTGGAGAGACGGCCTTCTGGCCCCCTGCGTGTTCCGGCCTCCTCCATCGGAGCCGAATCAACGGCAGGAGTGCGGGAGGGTTTCTGGGCCGTCTGCTCCGCTCCGCTGCCAGGGCCCGTTCTGAGCCAGCCCCATGCTGCGACGATCGCCACAGCTTCGTGGGGCGTGTTGAAATCTGGGGCGGCGACGCCCCCCCGCTTCTGTTCCTTCTCAAGATCTCATTGGCTGGATGGGGTCTTTGCGGTGCCGCACACGTTTTCGGATCGCGTGTTCTGGTTCCGTGGACTGTGGAGACTTCAGGCCGCGTGGACGTCTGTTCGGTGTTAGTTCCATTCCGTGAGCTCCGTGGCGCTTCCGTCCCCTCATGTCCTCTCCAGTGTCTCTCACCGTATCTCCTCGTTTTCCGAGCACAAGCGCTTCGCGTCCGTGGTTAATTTATTCTGCGGTATTTTATTCCTTTCGGAGCAACTGGGACGGTTCCCTTACTTCCTCTCTGCCCCTTTGACATCGGGGGAAGGAAACAGCACATTTCCGCGTAGTAACTTGTGTGCTAAGATTTTACTGAATTTCTCTCTTGGTTCATAGCTTCTGGGTGGGGTCTTCGGGGTTTCCGACTGGAGCATCATGCCCTCGGCAGTCAGGGACGGTTCTGCCTCTCCCTTACCTCTCTCTCTGCGCTGGTGGCCAGATTAGGTCTCAGCACCGCGTGGAACAGAAGTGGCACCGGGGGCGCCGATCCTGCGCCGGCTCTCGGAGGAACAGCCCTCCGCGTCCACGCTGACTTGGACGCGTGCTCACGGTTCACTCTGCCCAGCTTTGTCATCGGGCTGTGTTTCCTCCAAGACCCTCTAAGACGACTTTGTTGAGCGTTTTATCGTGAACAGATGTTTTCTTTTTTACTTAAGATTTTATTTTTTCACTTGAGAGCGAGCGCACACGGGCAGCAGAGCCCGAGGGAGGGCAGCCACTCCTTGCCGAGCCGATGCGGGGCTTGACCCTGGGACTCGAGGCCCCTGACCTGAGCTGAAAGCAGATGCTTAACCAACCAAGCTCCCCGGGTGTCCCAGAACAGCGGTTTCCAAGTGTTTTTTCTGTATGTGTTGAGACGAACACGTAGTTTTATCCCCCATTGCTAATGGGACATGTCGCCACAATTCCAACATCGAACCCTGGTTCCACTGGAGGAGCGCGTCCCACTTTACTCTGGTGAGGACCCTCGCGGGCTGTCCAACGTGGTTCACAGATGGTCTGCTGGTCGGTATTTTCGCATCTGTGTTCATCAGGGATACGGACCTGTGGTTCTCCCTTTCCCGTGGTGTCTTGCTGGTTTGAGTGAAAAGGGAATGCTGGCCTCATGAGATGAATCTGAAAGTTTTCCTTCTTTTTCTGATTTTGAATTGGCTTGAGGGGAATAATCATTAGCGCTTGCTGAAATGTTTGGTAGAAACAATCTGGTCCTGGACTTTGATGTGTTGGGAGGTTTTTTGATTATTGATTTTTGTCACTGGTAATTCTTCCTGATTCTGTCTGGGAAGACTGATGTTCACAGGAGTGTTCCCGCTCCTTCCAGGTCGTACAGTGCCGGGTGGGGAACGTGTCGTCGTGGTCTCCTAATCCTTTGTGCGTCTCTGCTGGCCGGTGCTTTTCCCTCTCATTTCCAATCTTGTGTATTTGAGTCGCTGGTTTTTAAAATGAGTCCAGCTAAATGTTTATCAGTTTTGTTTCTTTTCAAAAAATCGGCTCTCCACTTTATTGATCTTTTGGTTTTCTAGTCTCTGTTCTCTTCCTTTCTATGCTGATCTTTGGCATTTCCTTCCTTCTGCCGACTTCAACCTTTGCTCTTCTTCAATCTCCTTGAGGCACAATGTCATGTTGAAGATTTTCTTGTCTCGAGGGAGGCTGGCGTCACGACAGACTTCCCTCTAAGAATGTCTGCTCCTTCCTGAAGATGGACAGCGCGGTGTTTGCGCTCCGGGCGCTCTCCTTGGGTTCACGTCCAGGTTCCTTGATGGCACGTGTGTTGCTTGGTGGCGCGTCATTCAGCCCCCGCGGGTCAGTGATTTTCCACTTGTTTCCTGGTCAGGGATTTCTGGTTTCGTGAGGTCCAGGGAGACAATCGATGAGATTCCGGTCTTCGACGTGCTGAGACTTGTCTCGTTGCCCAGCCCGGGATCCACCGCCGAGAACACCCCGCGCCCTTGGCACGAACATGTGTCTTGCGGTTGGGGACGCGTGGCTCTGCGTGTCTGTACGTCCCTCTGGACTCACGTGTCGTCAAAGCCACGTGTTGGTGTTCTGTCTGTACGATGTGCGCAGAGGTTGGTGGCGCGTCACAGCCTCTCCTGTCCCCATGTCACCCGGGCTGCTCGCTCTCCGTCCGCTGGTAGCACGGAGAAACTGACACTTGGTGTTTCTGCGCCGGGGCCACAGGGGACCCAAACCGTCCTGCTCTTCGGTTGGACTGGTCCCTCCCTCGCTAGCTAATGCTCTCCTGGGTCTCTGCTTACAGACCACACGTCTGTGTTTCTGGCAGAGGACGGCCTCTGTGATACTACAGCGTCTTCCGTGGGCCGCGGGCGGTGGGTCTCGCACTTTCATCCCCCGTCGCCCCCAGTCTGGGGCTTGAGGCCGCTTGCACCGAAGGCCCGAGCGCTCCTCACGTGCCTGCTGCCGCGGTACCTGCCCTGGGCGCGGCTCGACCCCGCACGGCACCCCGAGGCCTCCACGGCCACCAACCCGGAAGGGCCAGGCTCTGGCCTTCCCTGCGCCTGCACAGCCCTGCGGGTCTGGGCCAGGCCGGGCGGTTCCGGCACAAGCCCTGGCCGCGGGCTGCCGAGTCCCAGCGTGTCCCGACGGCCTCGTGCTGACCCCCTTCCGCGCTGCGTGTCGTGAGGTCGGTCGCAACGCTGACGCGCTGAGTCCCTTGCCTGTGACCGGTTTCACTGCTGTCACCCGCAGCCTCGCCCTGACCTCCGAAGGACGGACTTACTGCTGTTGGGGATGATTGCGTTTCCTGACAAGTGTCCTTCCGTCATTTGCTCACAGTCACAGCGTCTCCTGGGCAGCGGCAGGTCCGGCTCAGGCCGATGCACTCTGCCAGACGCTGCGGGACCGGGACGCGCCATCGAGTGATGCGGAGCCCTAGGCCGCGGGCCGCCCCGCCCACACTTCAGACGGATTTTGTTGCTGCCTCTGACCTGCACAGCCTCTGCTGAGAAAGCTGGTGGCCTCTGGGGTTTCCTCTGCAACGCGTTGATTTTCTCCTGCTTTTTCATTTTTAAAGATTTTTATTTACTCATTTGGGAGAGCGAGCGTGCGAGAGGGTGCAAGCGGGGGCCGCAGGAAAGGAGGCGGCAGCGGCTCCGCTCCGCGTGGGAATCCCCTGCGGCTCCGCTTGGACACGGACACCACGACTGGGCCCGAGGCAGCCGCGTAGCGGGCGCCCCTCCTGCTGCCCGCGCGAGTCCCCTCACCTCCCCGCTCGGCTTCTGGACTATTGTCCATCTGGGGGAGCCCCCCTAGGGGTCGTCATCTTCGGGTTCTCTGTGCTGCCTGATCCCGGATCTCGGTCTCCTTCTCCGGGTCAGGGACGTTTGGGGACAGTATTTCCTGAAGAAACTGTTCTGCACATGTTAACTCCTCTCCTGGGATCCCTGTGGCGAGAATGTGGGTGGACGTGATGTGGTCCCCGATCTCGTCGGACACACACTCCGCTCATGTCCTCACGTGTCCTGGCCGCCCCGACCCTGTTGTCCAGATGGCGGGTCCGTCCTCCCGTGTCCTGTGAGCCGCCGATGCCCTCTTGTGCAGCCGCCGTGTTCTCTGAAGCTCCGTCTCGTCCGTCCCTCGGAGCGTGTCGCGTCCGTTGTGTCGGACTTTCCGTGTTCTGTGAAGCCGCGGAAGCGCCGTATCTCCGAATCCGGAGGGAACCGCCTCATTCGCGAGCGGCCCCCGACGGGCCACAGTGCCGGTGGCTTCGGCCAGCAGTCGGCTGGGACTGTGGGGAGACGCTGCGGGTCCTGGTGCGCGCCGGCCCGGGGCCACCCTGCTGGGACGGCTGCAGCTGATGTGGGTGCGGGCCAGGGCACCCCGGGGGCTCCGTGCAGAGGGTGCGCTGCTGGAACAGGCGGACGGAAGGTTGCTACGGCCCGGGAGGTCCCCAGACATTCAGTGCAGGGGCACCGGGCGGGACCCCTGCAGCTGAAGCAGACACGGGCCACACGGGGACCCAAGGTGCCGCCCGGGGCCTCATGATGGGATGGATGGCACGAGCCATGGGGTGTGACCCAGACGTCCTGGGGCACTCACCTACACGGTGTCCCGGGAATTCACGGGCAGCTGACGCAGGTGCAGGCCTGGCCGAGCCCGGGGAGCCTCTGCCCATGTCACCCTGGAGAGACGGCTGGAGCGGTACCGGGTGCCGTCCGGGAGTGTCTGCTGTGTGCCGCGCTGGGGTGACCTTGAGGGGTTGGCTGGGGTCAGCTAGGGACCCGGGGCTTGCTAAGGCAGCGGGCTGGCGAGGGAGCCCAGCCACCCCTTCCATCTGCACCAGCGAGGCGAAGGGAGAACGGAAACCATGGTGTGGGCCGGCACCTCTGACCCTAGATGGCCTTCCAGCAGGTCCCCGCCACTGGGCAGGTGCTCTGGGGTCATTGCCCTTCTACTCTAGCTGCTCCTTTCCCCCCGTGGTCGCGTGAATCTGCCCCCGGTCCCTCCACCCTCTCCATCCCCACGGCCTGTGGCAGGGTTCCTCTCCGTCTGTCCCCGGAGCGGTATCCCGGGCAGCCCTCCATCCCCCTGCGGGAGAAGCCACTGCACAGCGGGACGTGGACCCCGTGTTTCCGGGCAGTGGTAGCTCAGTGTCCTCCCACCTCACCGTCTCTGACCCTC
>NW_022631214.1:289555-295961 GCF_010015895.1 Lontra canadensis
GCTCTGCTCGCTCCAGACGGGGCCCTGGAGTGCATGATCCGGGGCTGATGCTCCGCCCGTGGCCCCGCTGTCTGTCGGGCCTCAGAGCGCCCAGCCGAGCCTTCCAGGCAGCTGGGATCTGTTCTCAGACACGGGAACGTCTCGGTCCAAAACCCACTCAGGCAAAATGTGGGCCCTGCGGTGTTTTTAGTCCCCGGTGACCCTGTCGCAAACCCTGGTGAGTGAGGACGCTCTGGTGCGAGTTCGGAGCCCGCAGTCGCCGGTGCCCACAGACCGCAGGTTCTGACGCCGTTTTCCCGACAGGGCAGGGCTGAGCCTTGTCGCTCTGTCCTCGTGGGGTCCCCGGTCTTCCTCGTCAAACCACAGACGCGTGTTCCTGGGATCCCACGTGGGGTGTGTGCGGTGTCGCGTCAGTGCCCCGGGTTTCCGACGTTCTTCCTCTGTGGTCAGGGTTACTGTGCACACTCTGGGGTCCGGGAGGCCGGTGGTGTTTCCCGCCTTCAGAAGAGCACATCAGGCCTCGAAACGTGACCATCTGTGCGGTGCGTGGCCCTTACGTGGGTCGGGGTCCGTCCCCTGAATGGCAGGAACGCCGTGAACCCTCTGTGGACGTGAGTCTGTTCTCCAAGTGGTCAGCAGAGATACGGTGTCGTCCGCGTACGGAATGCTGCTGCGTGTGTCCGTGCCAGGCCCGGACGTCTCGGGCTAGAAGGCCGTGGGCTCGCTCCGGGCCGCTAAGGAGTCTCTGTGGTTCCCGGTGAGCGGATCTTCTCCGTCTTCCCGTGCGAATGGGGTCGTGGCTGCTGTCCGCGTCCGTGGGGCGAGCAGGGAACCGCCAGGTTGTCCGGCCGGCGCACGCCGAGAGTCGGAGCCGGATGGGTATCATGATGGTGCCGCCTCCAGGAAAACCACCTCGACTTTTGGGATCGTCTGTTTAGGTTCCCGTAAGTCTAGGTGAGCTCAGTGGGCACGTCTGTTACCTCCCGTCCGTCTACGGACCTGCCTGGCCTCCGAACAGCCCAGACAGGGTTGTTGCTAAAGGTTTTTTGTTCTCTAAATTTCTAAGAATGAATCACTAATTAATTCTAAGTTACTTAGTTTTCTAAATCACACACGTGTGTCACTGTCACCTGGGACCGTGTACCTGAAAACACAGGATTGCGCAGTATTTTTATTTTCCAAAAGGGTTTTTACTGATGTAACCTGCATGACCCTGCGTGACGGTCTCCGACTTGGGCCGGAGATGGAGCCTGTGGGCCCCTGTGGGCGCCTCGTGGGCTTTCCTCCTGTGCGGGGACTGGCGGTGTGTCTGTTCGCGGGATCGTGTTCTTTATTTTTTTAAGAGATATTTGCCAGGGACACAGTGGGAGAGGGAACACAAGCAGTGGGAGAGGGAGAGGAGAAGCAGGCTTCCCGCCAAGCAGGGAGCCTGATGTGGGGCTCGATCCCGGAGATCCCAGGATCATGACCTGAGCGGAAGGCAGATGCTTAAGGACTGAGCACCCAGGCGCCCCTCGGGATCGTGTTCTATACAGAGGGCGGCCTTTGCGGTGAAGGGCTCGGTGGGGTCTGTGTAGGTCCCGGAGTCTGGAAGGCGGGCGGCTCCGTTGCTCTGCCAGGCTGAGCGGTTTCCGGGGCGCCCCTCTGGGTTCCGTGGTTAACCTTCGTGTGCACGCTGGGGGTCTGGACGGCTCGGGTGGCAGCAGGGCCGCGTCCAGTGGGGGGTCCAGCTCCGCTGTGATCTGGCCCACTTCCAGCAGGTGCCAGCCCGTGGTGGCTTCTGCGTGAGTGTCGTCAGAGCCTTTCCGCAGTGGCTCTCGGCTCACCAGCCAGCTCTCCGGGTCCCGTCACCTGCGGATCCCGGGCGGATTGCCCGTCCGTGCGTGGGGCGTGGCTTTGCGGTGACCGTCTGACTGTCGGTGGCTTCTGCGTGGACCCGCGAGGGTGTCCGTCCCCACGACAGGGGACAGGGTGGCGCCTGCTGTTCGAGCGCCCCCTGCTGGTGTCCGTGGAGCTACTTCTTGGGGCCCTCGGGAGCCCCGGGCCTTCTGGGCGTCCAGGCCGCAGCGGGGCGGGCAGACAGACAGACAGACAGACAGATGCTGGTCAGGCAGAAGGATGTTCTCCACATGCTGCGAGGGTCTGGCCAAGCTGAAGCAGCCGCGGACCTGAGCCGCGCCGTGTCCACTCCCGGAGGACCAGATGTGCTCCTCCTCTGGTCTGTCCATCTAATGGCCACGGGGTTTCTGTGGTTTTCTCCTTTTACACTGTATTTCCTCCTAAACTGTCTGTTACCACGCACTGTGCAGCTCACGGGGTACCAGAGGGCGGGCTGGGAGCAGTGGCAGACGAGTGACCGAGGCAAACGGTTAATTTGGGAAGAGGACAAGTTGGGGGCGGGGAAAGACCCCTAGTTCAAGGAGTATTTGTTCTCCTGGAAATACTCTCGCTGTATCGGGTCCGAAATGTGCAATTCGGGTTCCACATTCACGTGGAAAGGCTCCTGGGGCGGCCGGCACCGTCCTGACCACGTTCTGAGGGACTGTACGGACTGCGAATGGCCCTTCCAGAAGCTCAGTGGGCTGGGGGGTGGGTGAGAGGGAGGACGGGGAAGAGGGGAGCGAGGGAGTGGGGGGAGATCTAGCCCCTTCCCTGTCTGACGTGCGAAGGGCTGTGCCCCTGGGTTTGTGTGTCCAAGTCTGTTTGTCGGAAGTCTGGTCCCTTTGTCCCTTCTGTTCCGGCGTCCGCTCCCCCTTCAGGGACAGGCTGTTCCGCTCCTGGTCGTCACTCCCGCGGGTGCGGCTCTGAGTGAGGGCGGCTCTGGCTCCAGGCTCCAGGCTTCGCCCGTGCAGACCCCACAGCCACATGCATCGACGGAGATCAGTGAAAAGATCGGTTTCTGC
Source organism: Lontra canadensis (assembly GCF_010015895.1). Classification (NCBI taxonomy): domain Eukaryota; kingdom Metazoa; phylum Chordata; class Mammalia; order Carnivora; family Mustelidae; genus Lontra; species Lontra canadensis. The sequence goes on from NW_022631214.1 coordinate 292,459, forward strand.
TGTCGTCGTCCCCCGCGTGTGCGGGCATCTATGGAAACAGGGTTCACACCTTAACTTACAAAGACCGTGTACAAAACACCAGCCGTCCCCCAAGTTCTCACTGAGCCGTGACCTGTCTCCCCTCGATGCCGAGGGCTGCTGGGGCCCTGGTGGTAGGCTGGGGGCTGTGCCAGGTCCTCCAACTAAGGCAAGAATGATGTGTGTCGTGTCCACAGGCCGTGCCCTTCCCTCGGGATTTCTCTGCCACCAGCGGGGCGGTCTGATGGCGTTTTACCCACTGCAGACCTTCTTCCGTGCTGGGGTCCGTCCTCACAGACCCGCCGCTGCGTCTGCGTGATGGTCCGCGTCCCTTGTCGCAGACTCGGGGAGTGTTCTCGGCGCCTTCCCCAGGACGGGCTCCCCTCTCGAGACCCCTCGCGCTCTGCCCATCCACGGGAGTGGCTCCTGTTCCCCAAGTGGGATCCTGGGACACAGCCGGCCGGTCCCACCCTCAGGCCCCGGCTCTCCTCCTGGTTCTCTTGCTGTGTCCATGCCGTCTGCAGGGGCTCCCTCCTCGGGTCTCTGCCGCCTCCAGGCACGCAGGAGGCTTGGAATCCACGTGCTCCAGTTCTGCCCACGGTGATGTCCTGAGCTCTCCCCGAGAATCATGGACGTCCCCGTGGGTCTGGGAGGCTGAATCCTTTCCTGCTGACCCGCTCCGGGTCCCTCAGAGGAACCGATCTCTGCAGCTACAGTCTCACAGGACGTATTTCTTAGAAGAGAAGTCGCGAGAGGCCAGAAGACTCCTTGCTCCGTGGGCGGCGGGACGGCCGTGTGTTAGCGCCACGGAGACGGGTCGCGTCACTCTTCCCCATCAGAGCTCTGGGACCAGCCCCGCTGTCAGGGAGAAACAGCATTTTGAGAGCAATCTTCGCTTCTGAGCAGAAGGTCCGAGGGGGTCAGAGCTCACCGTCGTGGGTCCCGGTGCCCCAGCGAGTACGGAGCAACACGGAAGACGGCGACAGACCCACCGTGCAAACACGTGGCGCGACGTGTACGTCATCGAAACGGGAGCAGCGACGTGACGCCAGCAGACGCTGTGGAGTAATGTCCCCAGCGGCCTTGGTGTCACGGGGTTGCCCGAACCCTCCACCGTGTGGAAACGCGGCATCTGCGGAGCAGACGAACGCACACGTCCGCTCTGGGTGTATGGGCAGGTCTGTGTTCCCGTTAGAGTGAATTCGTCAACGTGGTGACGTCTCTGTCTAGGTGGTTTCCGCCGAGGATGTCCTGTTGTCCCAGCGCCATCGATGCGAGAGCCCGGCTTCGCTCTGTCATCACTTCTCCGGTGGCGACAGCGGACTGTGGGGACCCGTTCGTGCAGCAGGACCTCACGGCCTCCATCCCTGCTGCTCCCCAGTGGGTCTGGGCGTTGGGTGGGTCGCAGGGCGAGTCCCCTCGCCTCCTTCTTGTCCTTCAAAGCTGAGCTGGCTGTCCCGGAGCCCCTGCTCGCCACGTAATCTGGAGAACCCGCTGACATCCACAAAGCGACCTGCTGACAATTTGGGACTTTCTGGTCTCTTGTAGCAGCTGGGGGTCCCCACCAAGGAGTCAGTCATCACCCCTGCCCACTTTCCCTCTTCAGAAATGCCATCGTCTCTTCTTACAATGCTGGAAAGCAGGGGCGAGAGGGGACGTCTTTGCCTGGTTCCTGATTAGAGCGAGAAGACGTTGAGTTTCTCACCCTTAAGTATAAGTTTAGCTGTTCCTGAGTAAGTTGAGGGAGTTTCCTCCTTTTCCCAGATTGCTGGGTTTTTATCTTGAATTGGTGTTGAAGTTTTTCTCCTGTTTTACCATGTCCTGCCCTGGAATGGGGCACGTGCGGGGAGAGGCTGAGTCATGCGTCCGCGTGGCTGGGGCAGGGAGGAGGAGGAGGGTCCGTGGGCACACGCGCTACCCCTCACGGAGGAAGCCGAAGACCAATGTCCCTCTGAGGCCTTCCTACAACTACTGGCTGAAGGCCGAGGCCCTGTGCTGGTCGGAGCCCAGGCTGCATCTGAACTCAGAAAACTGGTTATAAACACTCGACGTGGACGTCACAAAGGGGCAGAGGTTTTGATTCGCAGCTTGGCCGGTGACCATCCCGACGTGAATGGGCCGAGCGAGGTCAGACAGGTGGTAGGGCCGTGACACCCAGGCGGTCACCGGTCCTCGGGGGAGGAGACGCCACTCGCTCCCGAACCCCTACCAAGCCAGAAACGCTCCTCCAGCAGCGAGTCAAAGCCCACCTCCCTGTGCCAGTCCTGACGGCTCGGCCGATCCTCTCCGGGTGTGCGGTTGGTACAGACACAGGGACACAGGACAGCACTGCCTGGAGGCAGGGACGGAGAGTCTGAAAAGCAGTTACACCCGTAGGCTCAGAACCGTGAAACACACACGTGTTCTGTCCCGTGGAGCACGAGTCTTACGTGTTTCTGACGTGCGCACGGCCCCACCCGAGAGTGGAAATCAAAGGCGGGAAGACGCCTTTTTAGAAATCGAAATCTGGGGCGCCTGGGTGGCTCAGTGGGTTAAAGCCTCTGCCTTCGGCTCAGGTCATGATCCCAGGGTCCTGGGATCGAGCCCCACATTTGGGCTCTCTGCTCAGCGGGGAGCCTGCTTCCTCCTCTCTCTCTGCCTGCCTCTCTGCTTGCTTGTGATCTGTCAAATAAATAAAAATCTTAAAAAAAAAAATCAAAATCTGCAGAGAGGTTCTCCGCCCCCCTCCCAGACCCAGCCTTCCTAGGAGCGTGTCCGCGGACAGACAAGAGCCTCACCGTCTCGCCCACCAACGCCGAGAAGCCATCGGCGCCCGTAATTTCCGTTGATTCCAATGGTTATGTTTAAACAGAAGCTACCAAGCCCCATGGTGGTCCGTAGGAGGCGGAGGTGTGTACGGGAACATGAGGGGTTCTTGCCGGACTCCTCTGTGCAAGGCTTGTGGCCTGGCTGCAAAGGAAGTTGAGAACTTCCGTCATTTAGCAGCTGTCCACGGTCTCAACAATGAAACAGAAACTAGTTCCAGATGAATTTCAAGTTCACACAATCTGGGAAAATATTGGGTGGTAAGACATATTCAAGGTTGTGGGTTTAATTAGAAGCGTTTTCAGTCTTAAGACTTTCGAGTGACGAGCCTTAGAACTGAACTCATTGGACGTTCAGTAAACCCAGGAAAAACCAAAGTTTCATGTTACCTAGGTTCCAAAGTTTCCCAACACCAACACCACAGCTGGTGGGAACGGCGGGCTTTGGCGGACAGACCGCGTGGGCCGTTTCCACGGGTGGTCGACACACGGCTGTTGAGAACGTGTCACCTGAAGAGGTAGAAACAAGATATTTGTAGGGAACCTTTAAAAATGTTTTCCCCGGGGGCACCTGGGTGGCTCAGTGGTTTAAGCCTCTGCCTTCAGCTCAGGTCGTGATCCCAGGGTTCTGGGATCGAGCCCCGCATCGGGCTCTCTGCTCAGCCGGGAGCCTGCTTCCTC
>NW_022631214.1:296061-398596 GCF_010015895.1 Lontra canadensis
CACACCACTTTCAATCACACAAAAAACTATATAAAACATCCAAGAATAAGTTAAACCAAACAGATGAAAGACCTGTACCGTGAAAACCATAAAATACTGACGAAAGAAACTGAAGGCAACACAATCAAGTAGAAAGACCTTCCATGCTCTTGAGGTGGAATATCAAGAATGGTTGAAACGCCTCTACTACCTAAGACTGTCTACACTTTCCTGCGATTCCTATCCAAATACCAGCATTTCCACAGAGCTAGAACCACCAATCCTAATATTTGCATGGAACTACAAAAGACCTTGAGTAGGTAAAGCAATCTTGGAAAAAAAAAACAAAAAAAAACACAGCTGGTGGCATCAGAATTCCAGACTTCAAGCTTGGTTACAAATCTGTCACCATCACGACAGCATGGTACTGGCCCAGAAACACAGAGATCGATGGAACAGAGAGCCCAGAGATGGGCCCTCCACTCTCCCGTCGATCTCCCACAAGGCAGGGATGACTATCCCATGGGAAAAGTCTCCTCGACAAACGGTTCGGGGGGAACTGGACAGCCACATGCAAAAGAATGAAATTGACCCACCTCCTTCCACCACGTACAAAAATAAATTCACGATGGATGAAAAACCGAAATGTGAGACAGGAAACCGTGGCAACCCCAGGGGAGAACACAGGCCGTCGCCTCTCTCTTACTGGCCGCAGCAACTTCTTTCTAGGCACGTCTCCTGAGGGGAGGGATCAAAACCAAAAATGAACTAGTGGGATTCCATGAAAATAAAAAGCTTCTAGACAGGAAGAGAAATAATGACCAAAACTAGAAGGCAGCCCTCTCATCTCCCCACGATAGCGTGTGCTCGCCCACTGATATCTGTGTTCTCCGAAAAGGAGGAATCATCTGGCAAAAGTGTTACTCTGCCTGCTGTGTTCAAGGCTCCCATTCGACCAGATATTGTGAACTTTGTTCACATCGACTTGCCCCAAAACAGCAGACAGCCATGCGCTGTCAGTGAGTCAGCAGGTCATCAAACCGGAACTGAGTCTGGGGACTGGCAGAGCTGTGGCTCCAGTGCCCGGAGTTTGAGGCGGTGGGACTCTCCGTTCTGGCCAGGCTGCTTTTGGAAACAGGTGTCGTGGGGGCCACATGTTTGCACCCACCAAAACCTGGCGCCGTTGGCATCGCAGAGTGAACACGACACAGAGGCGGTATGCCCTCTGCTCTGCCCTGGCTGCCTCGGGCTTACCAGCGCTGGTCATGTCTAAAGGTCTTCATACTGAGGAAGTTCCTGAACTTCCTTTGGTGGCTGAAGATAAAGTTGAAGGCTACAAGAAGACCAAGGAGGCTGTTTTGCTTCTTAAAAAACTTAAAGCCTGGAATGATATCAAAAAGGTCTATGCCTCTCGGCAAATGAGAGCTGGCAAGGGCAAAATGAGAAACCGTTGTCGTATCCAGTGCAGGGGACCTGCATCATCTACTGTGAAGACAGCGGTATCATCAAGGCCTTCAGAAACATCCTGGAATTACTTTACTTAATGTAAGCAAACTGAACATTTTGAAACTGCACAGGGACGACCTCGTACACACAAGCCTAGAAACTACGCTATTTTTCCCCAAAGCAGCGGGAACAGTAGGTGATGGGGGAGGGGGGCGTTATCACTTCATTACATCTCGATATTCTTCTACTTGTTATAACTTACAGCAGCTGTGCGATAAACTCAAGTGAGAAAAAAATCTAAGAAAGATAAAGCAAGGGGCCCCTTATACTGCGTACACAGCACACATAGGATCTTGGCATGTAACACACGTCCTCCTTGGTGGTCCATGTCGACCTTCAGTCTCCCAGCACAGATTCCCACACCAGCAATAAGGGATTCGCTCCTGATACACCCTCCCTCGACCGTACTGGGAGCGACGATCGCAGCCTCTGACTCGAAGCTTAATAGGCAGGACTTTCTAGACAGGTGCCCATCCCCCAAACAGGCTGAGTCCTCTAACATCATGAGAGCCCGGAAGCTGGCGTCACGGCAGGGGAAGGCGGGCCCGATGGTGCTGTAAAGGCTAGGGCCCCCGGAGCCTCCTGTCCATGACCTTCCCTCGGAAACACGGCGTCAAGGAAGCCATGGGGGATTTAAGAGGTCGACCTGTGGACTGTTCAGCAACCGGATACGGTACCACGTTAAGGTTTCATACCGTGCTCGTGCTGATCACCGCCGGGACCTAGTCCCCTGCACCGTCATGAAAGTGTGGTTCAGAGAACGTGCCTCAGAGGGAAACCGGTCACAAAGTAGGACTGTTTGTGGTCAAGGCTCCGGGTGACGCAGACTTGCAGGGCAGACAGACACTTCTGAGAACTTGAATTTGTGCAGGGCCCTAGGTCCCAGTGTGCATTCGTGGGTGCGGGCTATGGAACCACAGGCAGGATGGCTGTGTGTTGCCGGGACAGGATCCCGCACGCGCTCCTCTGCTGCGAGGAGAAGGCTGCTTCTGACACGAGAATGCAGCCCGCGGCGCAGGACGGCTTCCTCTCGTCCGTTCCCCCGCCCAGGAGTTCCAAAGCTCCGCGGCTGCAGGCCCCGCTGGGGCTCGTCTTGTGCAGACACAGGAAGAAGGAGTAGGACAAGGGGACTCCGGGGACCAGGACTGCCCGGAGCTGGAGGGCTGTGCGACAGTGTCGGTGCGGGCAAGGCTACAGTTTGCTGACCCGGACTCCCCCGCTGGTGGGGCCCCCTCACCGGCAGGGGAGAAAGCCCCGCAAAGGCCCCACGGGGAAGGACAACCTGCCTCCCCTGGACACCAGCTTCCCCGGACACCAGCTCCACGTCACCGAAATCTCACTCTGGCCACTGGAGGTCAGATCTCGGCTAGCGGAGGTCGCTCTCTGATTCCAATCAAATCACCCCTCCGTGATATTTGAGTTTTTTCCTTTCTTCTCCCCATACCTGGACAATAATCTAGCACGAGACTGGGTGTGTTATTTAATGATAAACTAAAAACCATTGTTTGTGGGAGATACCTGCTCAGTGTATCATTAACATTAAAGCCAGGATGACACAGACTGTTGTGGGAGCGTTCCGGCCCCCGAAACCCCACAGACCTCAGGGGGACACGCGTGCGTCTATGTGGGTTTGGGCTTGGACTTGGGCAGAGGCAGGGGCACACGGGTCTGCTACCACCCCTGTTCCAGGCCCCGGGCTCCCCTGACCTGGGGGGCTCACGCCCGCCGGGGCAATCACCCCGTCACTGTCCCGGGAGCCTCAGGCCGTCTCCAGCCCCTCTACCTTGTGTCCACCGTGGAGGGAGCCCAGCCCTGAAATTCCCCTAGAGGCAGCCCCCGGCCAAGGGTGAGTCCGGCCCAGGTGCACTCACTGTGCGCAAGGCCGAGGCTCCAGGGGCCTCTCATGCCACCGCCGAGGTCGCCGCTGGAGTCTGTCCTCGTGAGGCTTCCAGACCCGTCCTCTCTGCCTGCAGGAGGAACACACGTGTTTTTGTTTGTTTGTTTGTTTTTAAGGATTTTATTTATTTATTTGACAGAGAGCGATCACAAGTAGGCAGAGAGAGTGAGAGGGAAGCAGGCTCCCCGCTGAGCAGAGAGCCCGATGCGGGACTCGATCCTAGGACCCTGAGATCATGACCTGAGCCGAAGGCAGCGGCTTAACCCACTGAGCCACCCAGGCGCCCGGAACACACGCGTTTGTGTGCCCTCGGGAACATGGCGATGTCACCGACCCCCCAGGCCACTCCCGCGAGGCAGCCCCCGCCCCCGCCCCTCGCCCGCACCAGATCCTGGGCTCCAGGCACCCGGGCAGCCGGAGCTCGCCCAGGGAGCCCCGCGCCAGCCAGCCGAGGGCCCAGGAGCCCGTGGGGATTCGGGGTCGCCGGGCTCACCCCAGCGGCCTCCGGGATAAAACAGGCACCCCCAGCCCTTGGTCAGGGGACAGCTCGCGACGGCACAGTCCGCGCCCCTGCAACCGGCTGCCTGCCCGGAGGGCTCCGGGGCGACCAGGCGTCCAGGCTCCCAGGTGTCTGCTGCTGGGAAACACCCCGCCAGCCTCCCCCCGACGCCCCGACACCGCCCCGGCGACCAAGGCAGACCCCGATCCTCCAGCCTTACCTCCGGGGGACAAGCAGGCACAGGACTGTCGCCTGGGGTCGGAAATCAGGCGGAGGACCGGACCCGGTGGCCGCTCGCCTCCCCCAGCCGCCCTGCGCGCTCGCCCTCTTCGGAGTCCCGGGCTCCCCGCACCTGCGCGGCTCACGCATGCGCGCTAGGCACGCGCCCACCCGTGCGGGGAAGCGGGCGTGTCCGCGCGTGGGCCTCGGCCCTTCCAGGCGCAGCCGCAGAGCCTCCGAGCCCGAGACTGTCCGAGCTGACCGCGGGCAGGCGGCGGCGCCCGTCTCGGCTCGGCCTGTCCGCAGGACGGGTCCCGGCTTCCCCGGCCTCCACGGCCCCCGGGGTCGTTCACTGCGGGGTCACCGGCCGGCCAGCAGCCACCACTGCTGGAAAGTCAGTGCACCTGCGTCCAGATGGGCTTTCAGGGGGCACAGGTGCTCGTGTCATCGGGCTTGGATGGGGCGGATTCCAGAACCGCAGACAACCTCCACCTGTGACCCGGCCTCTTCCCACAGCTGCGCTGCTCCTCGTCCCCCCTCCAGCCCGCCCCCGCTCCCCCTGCGCGGCCTGCACGGCACCCTCTGCCCCTCTCCAGCCCACCTGGCGGCCCCGTGGAGCTCCAGTCCGCCCCAGAGCACCTGACCGGCCTCAGAGTGGAAGGACCCCCACCCTGGGAGGGTCCTTGAGGAGGTACATTGAACCTCCCCAGCGCCATGGACCACCTGCCGCCGGGGTCCCGGGCCTCTCCAGCAAAGGAGGCTCCCACATGTCCCCCTGGAGGGCAGCCAGGCCATCCCCCTGGACCCTCGATGCCCAGCAGTGCGGATTGTCCAGCCCGGGCTTCAGGGGCCGCATGCGGCTTGGATCTATCGACGCCAAGCGTCTCTGAGCGCCAGCTCCCAGGCCCCGGTTCCGCACCAGCTGCCCCTTTACGTCCCGGCCGGCCCCGCCTGCGGCACCCTGTGCACGCGCACTAGGCCCACGGTCTGTGGGTCTCCAACTGCACGTGCGCCAAGATGGCTGCATGGCCACCTTGCCTGTGTTCCCCGGGGTCGTGGGTGTTGGCAGCAGACCTGCTCCCCCAGAAGCCTGCTCAGAGGCCTGGGCTCTACCTAAGGGCCCCTGTTTCAGGACCAGGCCTTCCCCTTGGGCCTGAGCTCCCGGCTCGTTCTGAGCTGCAACAGAAATCTTGGGGCGCCTGGGTGACTCAGTTGGTGAAGCGTCTGCCTTTGGCTCAGGTCATGATCCTGGGGTCCTGAGATTTAGCCCCACGTGGAGATCCCTGCTCAGTGGGGAGTCTGCTTCCCCCCTCTCTGCTCATGCTCTCTCAAATGAAATCTTTTTTAAAAAAATGGTATTTCCTTTAATTTTAAAAAAATAAAAATACAGAAATCTCTTCCAAATCTTAAAAGGGAACTTGTCTTTTGGGTGAATGATACAATTTGGAACTATGTTTAGCTGCTAGAAATACAGGTGTGGAAAAGTGACTTGGGTCAGGGATGTGGGTGTCCCCATGAATCTGGCATAAGCAGTGGAGACAGGAGTGTCCCAGCCATTCCACGGTCTGCTCTGACAGCTGGCGAGTGACAGCCAACACATCACATGCTTCTCTACCATCTCTTGGTCTCCTTGGTGAACTATGCGTGCAAGACTTTCATCTACTTCCTAACTGGGTTGTTTAGTAACTGTTAAGTTTCAAGAGTTTTTATGTATTCTGGATACAAGTCCTTTGTTAGATGTGTTCTTTCTCATAACAGTGTCTACCCTAGGGGTGTCTGGCCAGCTTGGTGGGTAGAGCATGTGATGCTTGACCTTGGGGTTGTGAGTTTGAGCCCCACCTTGGGTGTAAAGATTACATAACAATTAAAAAATAAAATCTTTTTTTAAAAAAGTGTCTGTCATAGAACAGAAGTTATGTTAGCAGTTTATCTACTTTTTCTCTTATGAGGGACATGTGGCCACATCAAAGAACTCTGTTGAATCCAAGGTCAAGAAAATAGCCTATTTATTTTTTTAAGATTTTTTTTGTTTTAGAGAGAGAGAGGAGGGGCAGAGGGAGAGAGAATCTCTAGCAGATTCCCTAGTGAGTGCAAAGCAACAGAAATCTTGGGGGCTTTTCCCACGAGATCATGACCTGAGCAGAAACTAAGAGTCAGACACTCAACGGACTGTGCCACCCACGCACCCCTACCCTATTTTTCTTCTAAATGCTTTAGATCTTATGTTTTACATTCAGATCTGTTCCTTTTGTTTTGTTTTGTTTTGTTTTTGTCTGTTTGTTTTTTGTTTTTTAACTATGATTTGTGGCTTACCTGAGCTGTTCTTACTGGGATAGAAGCAAGGCTTTTCCTTTCTCTGCAAGGATCATCTTAGCTCAAGATAAGGAGGAGAAAGAGGAGGAAGGAGAAAGGGAGAGGAAGAGGAGAGAAGTGGGAGGGGAGGATGGAGAGGAGGAGGAGAGGAAGGAGGAAATTATTTTTAATGAAGCCCAGAAAAGAAGCCTAGTGTCAGCAGGTGTGGGTAATGGAAACCCCAGAAGATCGTCATGCGGGTGACTAAGGTGCTGAGCTCTGGGAACCGCAAGAAGCCACAGATAGCCACAGAAGTGCAGATAGGCTCTAATTAGCCAGAGCACCTGTTCCGAGAGGTGCTACCGGACCTGGGGCCAGAGCAGGAAGGACGGAAGGACAAGTGACCCAAGGAAGTGGGAGCCCCTCCAGGGCGACCTCAGCTCCCACCTCTTCTTGGCGGCCCCTTCTCAGTTTGGAACGCCTGACCCGACTGTCTCTACTTGCAAGGACAAGAGGCGCTGGTGCATGGGGAGGGGCTCCGCCTTGTGTCTTAAGTGCTCCAGCTCTGGCTCTTTCCCTTCCCAGTGAGACTTGATCTCTGACTAGACTCGCATCCTCAGGAAGGCAACCTTGTACGTGACCCAATCAGGTGCCACTACGCTACGGCTTCACATTGTTTTTACCTTTGTTGTCTGAAAACAAAAATGGACGCAACACAACACGTCGGGTGAGTTAGCAGGTGTTTATTGATGGGAAGGTTCTGGGAGCCGCAGTTTGTCCTCGGACACACGCACCATCAGCCTCAGGAGCTCACCGCTGGGAGAAGGGACAGACGCCTCCAGGTTCTCACAGCCCGGAGAGAGCAGCGTGGACCCGAGACCCAAGCTCCCCTGTCACTGAAGGGCCAAGTGAGAGAAAGTGCCACATGCACGGGGGAGACAGGTGCCTCACAGCTCTCCGCCCCCCTCGGATGGAGTCAGCTCGCCTGCGGCCAGGGCAGCCGTGGGAGCCCAGCAGGGAACATGTTTCTGTGAGCACCTGCTGTGCCCGGGGCTCCTCGAGGAGCCGACAGCACCCAGCGAGATGGGGTTATGTGCTCAAGAATTTGGTCCTTACCTGGGAGACAGAGACCCCCCACCTTTATGATCAGAAAAAAGTTACCAATCCCAGCCTCAAGCCAGGTGCCTGAACACCCACACAACACGGCACCCTGGTGTTCTCTCCGCAACCCCGGAGCCCGACTCCAGTTGCTGTGGCCCCCACCCTTCTCCAAGCTCCCACTCCCTTGTCTCCGGTACCCACCCCTCATGCCTTCACTGTCTCTGACACCCCCATCTCCATCCCCCCATTTCTGTCCCCCATCTCCACCCTCCACCTCTGTCCACATCACCATCTCCCATCTCCATCCCCATCTCTGTCTCCCCATCTCTGCCTCCATCTCTGTCCCCCCATCTTCGTCTCCACGCCCACCACTGTGTCTGCCACGGGCGCAGGTCTTGTGCCCTAGGAGGCTGACCTCTGTCCTTCTGGTTTTAGGGTTACTGTTCCGCTATCACAAGGGTCCAGAAGGAGCGGAGGGAAGGAGAGCGCGGCTCCGGAGTCCTCCTCCCTTGGGCGGCCCTTCCTCAGTCCCACGGTTGCGAATCCTGATGCTGCCCCCGCTCGGGGCTCACCCCGCAGCCCCTCATCTAACGGCCTTTCACCAGGCGCGCGGCACCTGCTTCCCCCTGGGACCCTGACCGCTGGGCCCGTTCTCCCCAGGGCCTCTTTCCTTTCCGGTTAAGGAAAACGGACCCGGAGGCCGCAGGCGTCAGCCCCTCCCGGAAGGGGGCGCCCCGCGGGTGTGGAGACCCGGCCCCCCTCGCTGGCCGCCGGCCTCGGGCGCCGCGGGAAGCCCCTCCCGGGGGCGGGCGCTCACCAAGGGCAGGCACTGCGCCAGGAGGCCGCTCCGGCGGACGCAGCGGGGACCCCGGCTGACCTCCGTGAGCGCGATGCAGCACTGGCTCCGGCACTCCCTGTGGTGGCCGCAGCGGGCGCCGTTGGGCTGCGGACGCAGAGCGGGCTCGGCTCCGGCTCCCGCCGCGCCCCGCCGCGCCCCGCCGCGCCCCGCCGCGCCCCGCCGCGCCCCTCACCCTGCGCCAAGGCGTGCACTGCAGGAAGATGCCCCTGGGCCTGCAGAACGTCTGCGAACTGGCGCTGTTGGTGACGCAGCAGCGGCTGCGGCACTCGGCGTGGTCCGAGCACGCGTCCCAGTTGGGCTGCGGGGACACCGAGCGCCGGCGCTCCCCACGGGCCCCTCCCCCGCCGCGGGCGGCCCTGCCCGCCCCGCCCCTCGCGCCGCCCCTCGCGCCGCCCCCCTGCTCGCTCGCACCTTCCGCCAGGGCAGGCACTTGAGGAAGATGGTCTTGGCGGCGCAGAAGGTCTGCCGGTTCAGGCTGTTGGGGACGCAGCAGCGGCTCTGGCACTCGGAGTGGTCGTCGCATGCTTCTCCCGTCCTCTGCAAAGCCGGGCACCGTCTCGCGGATGCCCGCCAGGGCTTCCCTGTCTCCGAACACCCACCCCTTCTTTCTGCGTCCCTTCAGGTTTCCTGGAATATTCCGGACCTGGCGGGTTCGGGGGCCCATGGGGTGAGAGGGAGCCAGAGGACAGGGAGAGGAAGGGAGCTGACGTCGTCCGTGCCTGTCGTGAGCCACGTGGACAGGACGGTAAACCGAGGCACAGGCTCAGAGAGGGCAGGTGCCTCCTCGGGGGTCACAGAGTCAGCCCGGAGCTGTGGCGGGGGGGGGGGTCCCATCCACCCCCTGAAGGCCACCTGCTCCCCAGGCCTTTGATCCAAGTTTTCAAACTTCTGGTCTCAAAATTCCTCTGCAAACTCAAAAACTTACTAAGGCGCCCAGAGCTGGTGTCAGTGTGGGTTCTTGCTAATGACTTTAGAAGTTTTACATGTTTATGCGGAAACCTATTTAGAAATAGGCTCCCTGTCCCATGTTAACATAAATAGCAACTTTTTATGAAAAACAGGTATATTTTCCAAACTAAAGGAAACACGCTGACTCCCGCCTGGCTTCCTGAGGCTGGGGACTGTTGGGGGTGAGATTTCCCCTCCACCCCATCTCCCGGGAGAGCCCAGCCCCGCCACCACACACACACACACACACACACACACACACACCCGCACGGGGGAGGGAGGGGCAGGGCAGAGCCTCACACACAGCTAGTCAGAGCCAGCTGAGTGCGGGGGCGCCACCCAGCAGGGCCTGCAGACCGGAGCACAGGGAGGCTAATGCCTCCACACTAGAGACTCGCTGGTGGGCGTTCACACACTGAGCACTTCTGTTTGGTTTGGTTTTGAAGATTTTAATAAAACTGAAGCTCGGAAGGCACCCGGGGACCAGGGCCTGGAGCCCATCGAGGTGGCTTTTCAGGTGAGAAGAGGCCAGATGGGGAAGCTCACTCCTGGCCTGGGGCACTGAGGACGCTTCTGGGCCATGGCCCAGCGCCAGGCTCCAGGACCCCAGCTCCCCTGCCTCACGTGGGGCCCCAAGGCCCCGGCCTCCAGTGGGCTGCCCGCCATGCAGTGGAGGGACTGGTGCCTTAGGGGGATGAAGAGGCAGTGCACGCACGCTCACGTTGCCCACACCCCTCCCAGCAGAGACGCTTTCTCGGCCCCCAACCCACCCCCACCGTGCTGCCATCTGGCTTGGATTTGGTGTTGGGGTCCTGGGCACCAGAATCAGCCATCCTGGGGGCCCCAGGGCCTGGGGAGAAGCATGTGCTCCCAGGCACCCTCCTTTCCAGCCCCCAGACCAGACTCGTGGGGGCAGACACTGCAAGGAAGGAGCCGGGAGCCCCAGAGAGCCTGCATGAGGCCGCGACGGCGGGCGCAGTGCCACGGGGTGTCCGCTGACCTTATTGAAGAGGAACAAGCTCTTGGGCTTCCAGGCCATGCACATGGGCAGCAGCGAGAGCAGCAGCAGCAGCAGACGCCCGGCGCACGCCATTGGGCTTGTGGTTTGTCGACGCCCCAGACGGCCATCCCTGCCCCCATGGCACCCGCGTGGGCACCTGCTTCCTGCCCTCCGTCCCAATCTTGCCTTTGCAAAATAGAATTTTTTTAATTAATAACTAATAATTATTTTCTAGAGCAGCTTTAGGTTTCCAGAAAAAATCGTGCATCAAGTACAGAGAGTTCCCCTACAGCCCCGCTTCCCCCGCCTGTCTTCTCTTATTAACTGGTGTGGGCGGGGTTGCCAGGGAGGGTCAGCTGATAGTGATACATTGTTATAACCACATGCACAGCTTTCCCAAGGCTAACTGCCTGTGCTGGAAATTCTGGGGTTGGACCTATGCCACCAGATTAGCACAACAGTGTTTCCACTGCCCTAAAACCCTGGGCGCCACGGGTCCTCCGTGCCCAGGAAACCTGGCGGATGCAGATCTTTGAGGGGATCTTTTTTGGGCCTGTCCTTGTGCCTTTCCCCCAATGTCCTGAGTTGGAGCCCTACAAATGCAGCCCTTCCAGACCGGCTTCCTTCACTCCCTAAGACTCATTTAAGGTTCCTCCAAGTATCTTCTACAGCTTGATGGCAAATCTCTGTTCATCACTGAGTGGAAAATGAATTCTCAACACCCCTTTCTCTGGGGAACACTTGTGCCTCTCTGAGTTAAACAGGAGCCTCTCTGCTGTTAGAGAGCTCCCGTGGGCCCCTCACTGCTCAGCCCCCTGCTCAGTCCAGCTCCTGTCTCCCCAGGGCAGGCAGGACACCTGGGGCCCAGCCGTCCCTGTCCCCACGCTGGGGTGGAGCGCCTGCAGCAGCCACCGGGCACAGGTGACTCTCCCGGCCTGGATCCAGGAGGGATGGCCAGGAGGTCCAGGTCGGCCTCGGATCTAACCTGAGCTGCCACCACCCTAACGGGGTTATTTGGCTCGCTATTCATAAAGCTGACAGCTTGGCCTCCAACTTTGCCCCTTTGCTTTTGGGGTGCCTCGGTGGCTCAATTTGTTGGGCATCTGCCTTCGGCTCAGGTCATGATCTCAGTGTTCTGGGATCGAGTCCCGTGTTGGGTTCCCGGCTCAGCAGGGAGTCTGCTTCTCTCTCTGCCTCTGCCTGCTGCTGCCCTGCTTGTGTTCTCTTGCTCTCTCTCAAATAAATACATACATTCTTTTTTTAAAAATTAAATAATAAACAATTCAGTGGTCTTTAGTGCACTTTTTAAAAAGATTTATCTTAAAAATTTTATTTATTTGACAGAGATCAGAAGTAGGCAGAGAGACAGGCCCCTGAGATCATGCCCAGGACCCTGAGATCATGACCTGAGACAAAGGCAGAGACTTAACCCACTGAGCCACCCAGGCACCCCTAAAATATTTATTTCAGAGCGAGTGACCACGGAAGCCCACGTGGGGGAAGGAGCAGAGGGAGAGAAACTCTCCAGCAGACTGTCTGCTGAGCTGGGCTCCATTTCACGACCCTAAGACCATGACCAGAGCTGAAACTAAGAGTCAGGCGCTCAACCGACTGAGCCCCCCAGGCACCCCGATCTAGTGCGTCCTCAATGTTGTGCGACCACGTCCTCTATCTAGTTCCAGAACATTCCATCATCCCATAGCACCACCTGGAGTCCATCAGTTCTTTCTGGTGTCTTCCAGAGGTCAGAGCCTCTGGGGAGCATTCTGACACCGAGGCCTCAAATCCCAACACGTTGTGTCCCAAAGCCCCACGGGCGCAGGAGCCCCACGGGTGCAGGAGTAGGTGCCCCCCCAACCCCAAACCTCTGGCCTCAGGCCTGTTCCCTGCTCACTCTCCCCACCTCCCACCCTGTCCATGTTCTAGAACCTCTCCTCGAATTTGTCTTCCTGCGCCCTTGACAGTGCTCCCCTCAGGACCGCCAGTCCCCAACCCAGGGCCCATGAGCCTCAAACTCAGACCTGCCTTGAGTTCCCGTCCCAGGTTCCCTCTATTTGCTGCAGGGACTTGGGGGGACACTGAGCCTTTCTGGGACCTTGTTTCCCTGTGTGTGAGGTGAGGGGTGGGCTCCCACGGTCCCATTTGTGTCCCCTGAGCCTCTGGTTTCCAGATGATTTAGGGAAGCTGTGCTCATCTCACCTTTTTTCCTTCCTGGGGACACTCGTGCTGCAAAGCACGTGGAATCCTGTTTGCTAAGCTTCCCAGACCGTTCGGGTCCCGAGGCCGGGAGCATTCCAGACTGCGAAACAAGTCCTCCCTGGGGGGCTGGTCCGGCCGGGCACCAGGAATTCAGAAGCACAGAATATCCCCAGGGAGAAAGGCAGATGCACAGTGGCCTGTGTGCCTGGAGGGGACACAGATGGAGGAGGAGGGCCCAGTAGCCGAGCAGGATGGTGGAGGACAGCGGAGCGGCACGGGGCTGCCCCGGGACGCCTGGTTGGGGGTGGGCGGCCAGTCAGGAAGGTCATGAGGAGCCGCTGGGGCCAAAGCCAGGCAGGGGTGCTGGGCAGGGAAGGGGCCTCGATGGCGCTTCCCTCCCACTCAACAGGAGCGCCCGCTGCTCTGACGTCGGACGCTGGCATTTCCCCAGAGCACTGACAGCACGTGTCCTCTCAGCACCCGTTCAGCTTCACAGAAACACCCAGAAACGACCTGCTGCTCACGTGAAATGCAAGTCCCCGTGAGGACGAACTCAGCAACAGGAGACATCTCGGAAAGGCAAGGGGAGGTTGGCACCACTCACCATTTGCATCATAAAACTGCCAGTGGTGGGGGACTTGGCCAGAGTCTGCGTTTTGGCTTTCTGTCCTTTTGTACTCACTTTCTCTGGGGGGGACCGGAGCTCGCACACAGCGGCATGGCTGGACCCTCTCACTCACAAGCTTTGCTAACTGGTTTCAGAAGAGACACATACATGGGGAGCCTATCTGATCTGCGGTCACCGAACCCTGCCAGCCTGGGAGGCAGAGCACCGGAAAGCCGCGCATGCCCTCGCTCTTCCACTTTTTGCCCCTAAAAAAGCACTTCACAGTCTGTTTCAGTGCGTGGTACTGGTGGTTACATATCTTCCCCTCCAGAGACACAGTGGCGACGTCTACACGGAGGTCTCACCCGCTGGCGGACGGCGAGGTATGAGGGTGAGGGTCCCGCACGTTCCCAGCACAGTGCATGGCGGCCTTGAGCATGGCCTTCCAGGGCGCCCTCTGCCTGGCTGCTCTCAGGCCACTGAAGCCGCCCACCTGGAGGCTCCTGCCACCACTTCACAGACCCCCAGGTGCCCAAGGTCAGACCATACAGAAATAGCCCTTACGAGGTAGCCAAGTGTCTCCACGGTTCAAGGCCAAACCTACCTTTTTGGGCCAGACTGTCCATGAGAGAGGAACCCAGGCCCCCAGACTGCAATGGCCAACTGCAGTCTGTCAGCTGGCCCTGGATGACCAGCCCTGGGCCGGCGATGAGGTTCCCCAACTCAGGACCAGCCTGAGACACCAACTATGCTCCCTAACCACTCATGTGGGATATCTACACCAGTCCCTAGGGCTTCGCAACACATACCACACGGTGGGTGGGCTGACCACGGACATTGGTCCCTTGCCGTCCTGGAGGCTGGATGTCCAGACCCAGCTGCGGGCAAGGCCATCCCCTCCAACACCCCTCTCGTGGGGCACAGACACATGGGCTCCCTGAGCTGAGCTGAATCCTACTCTGCTGACCACGGCCCCAGTGTTTTCCAGGGGCTCCAGGCATGGTGGGAGGGGTGCAGGAGCCCATTCCGCCCCCTCCCTGCAGGTCAAAGCTCTCAGATGCCCTGAAGCACAAGTCCTGGAGAAATGACACCAATGATGGGGTGGGATAAACATTTTTGAAGATAAACGTCAAATCCATAGTCATTATGTGAATTTTGAAAGTCCTGCTTCCATATCCTATCAACCCTAATGCTATAAGTATCGCAAGTACATAAAAGCTAAATTTGAATCACAACGTGAACATTTTATTTCATTATTTTTTTTAAGACTTCTATTTATTTATTTGCCAGAAAGAGACACAGCGAGAGAAGGAACACAAGCAGGGCAGTGGGAGAGGGAGAGGCAAACTCCCTGCTGAACAGAGTCCGATGTGGGGCTCGAACCCAGGACCCTGGATCATGACCTGAGCTGAAGGCAGAGGCTTAACGACAGAACCACCCAGGTGCCCCACAACTTGAACTTTTAGAATGTCAGACTTGCTGTGTTCTTTTTGCTGCTTAAACAGGGGTAAAAACCTTATGGTCTCAGACCTTCTTGTGGGCCCTTGAGAAGTTCAGAGCCTGGCTTAGAAAATTGGGCCTGATGTGCCCAATCCATCCAACAGTCCACACCCCACGGACACACTGTCCACACAGAGCAGCTCCACCCCTCTGTCGTCCACAGAAGCCAAGAGGGGAGCAGCCCCAGGGTCCAGGATGAAGGGTAAACAAAGTGTGGTCCATCCATACAACGACATAGAACCCACCTGCAAAAGGAAGGGACTTCCGACACCGGCCACCCATGGAAGGACGCAGAGGACACGGTGCCGAGGGAAAGAGGCCAGAACCAGAAGGACAAACATGGGAGGAGGATCCTGGTTACCCGAGGCCCCAGAGCCATTGGGCTCCTAGAGACGGATGGTGGGCGCCAGGGGCTGGCTGGGGTCCGTGTTTAGTGGGGACAGAGCATCAGTTTGGGAAGACAAGAGAGTCCCGGATCCAGATCTGGTGGCAGCTGACAACGCTGTGAATGTGCTTAATACCCGCGAACTGCACCATTACAAAGACCACGACGGTAAAATGTTTAAGTGAAGTGAAACTTACCACGGGAATCAAAGGCCACAGGCCCCCACCCCACCGGCCCTGGAGGCAAAGTAGTTCCTGAACTTGAAGAACTGGCATTCTTTTTTCTTTTTTTCCCGAAAATTCTACTTATTTATGTGACAGAGAGAGATCACAAGTAGGCAGAGAGGCAGGCAGAGGGGGAAGGGGAAGCAGGCTCCCCCCTGAGCGGGGAGCCCGATGCATGCGGGGCTCCATCCCAGGACCCCGAGATCATGACCTGAGTGGAAGGCAGAGGCTTAACCCTCTGAGCCACCCAGGCACCCCTATAGCCAGCATTCCTGACCTCCACTTCTGTTAAAATACTCTTTTATGGGGGCACCTGGGTGGCTCAGTCAAGCGAGCATCTGCCTTCAGCTCAGGTCATGATCTCAGGGTCCCAGGATCAAGTCCCACATCGGGCTCCTTGCTGGGCGGGGCATCTGCTCCTCCCTCTCCCTCTGCCCCTCCCCCCGCTCGTGCATGCTCTCTCTCCCTCAGATAAATAAATTCTTTTAAAAATATATATATTCTTTTATTTTTTTAATAAACATTTATAGATTTTATTTATTTATTTGAGGGAGAGAGAGAGCACAAGCAGGGGGAGTGCAGGCAGAGAGAGAGGGAGAAGCAGGCTCCCCGATGAGCAGGGAGCGCAATGAGGGCCTCCATCCCAGGACCCCGGGATCACCACACGAGCAGAAGGCAGACGCCTAACGACTGAGCCACCCAGGCACCCCTATATATTCTTTTATAGAAGGAGTCTCTTTTCTTGGTTGTTTGTTTATGAATGTCTCAGACCAGACATCTGTCCACAGGCTTTCCTTCCGACCCCAACATCAGGTATGACTCCATAGTATCTCAGTCTGGCAAGTAAAACTTGACGCAAACCTCACCAAAGATTACGGATCCCATTACATTATTCCCAGAATCATGACTGCCATAAACCCCTTACGCTGGGGCCTTACCCTCCCTGTGATTTTTGCTGTCTCTGAGCAAAGGCGGCGTGCCCCGGACCAGGGCCACTCTGCACTCCTCCACGCAGAGGAGCAGGCCACAGGGGGAAATGTGCCAGACCGTACAGTCCTTGCAGAAAATCTCTCCCAGGAAGTTGATAATTGCCCAAGCGTTCCATGGTCCTGCCTTTTTATCCTAGGCCCTGATGGCTCCTCTGTGGAGAAGTGGGACCAGCCAAGCCATGAATCCAGAAAGACTCCAATAGGCGAGGGAGAATCAGGAGGACGGAGGCCAAGAGAGCCCAGGGCAAAGTCAGGGGATCTCCTCTCCTACTGCGCCTGTCCCCCACTTCCACCCCACGGGGAGACTTTCACCACTCTGCAGGAGGGACCGCATGTAAGCGGGCATGGCAGGGCCACACGGGAGTGGGAGCCAGGCAGGGATCCTGACGGCAGCCACCGCAGCAACCCCAGCTTCCCCTGCTCTCCCCACTTCCAATTCAGGACCAACCAAATCATGTCCCCCAACCAATCAGGTGGGATGCCCCCTCTCCCCTCTGGGCACCTCCACCACCTTCTCCACCTCCAGCATCCTCCCCTGTGGGTCTGCGGGTCCTACCTGGGGGCTGACTCCCAAGCCTGGATAAAGGGCCTGTGTGTCCTCACTGGCTGGTGGTGGCGGGGGGGTCTTCCTCTATTTCTGCAGACACCGTTCATTCCATAAATGTTTGCGGACATACTCATTGTTGACCAGCCGCCAGGCTCTGAGAGGCAAGGGCTGCACGCCCCCCCCCAGCGCCCCCCCACCTGAGCGCCTAGTCTAGTTTACCCAATGGTGGTGTCAACCAACAGATGGTGCAGAATGAGGCAGATTGCTGCAGGGCGGGCTGGGGCTGCCTGAGCCAGAGGCGAGCGGGGCAGGTGCCCGGTGGGAGGCTCAGGCCGGGAGAGCGGGCACCGCAGCGGCTCCGGAGGGGGACTCTGGGCAGGGTCAGGGCTGGAGCAGGGACGCACAGGGACTGGGGTGCTTACCGCCCTCTCTCAGGCCCTATGGGCGGGCGGCGCAGAGGGGGCAGTTCTCTCTCCATCCGAGTCCCCGCAGGGTCCGTCAGCTGGGCGTGCGCGGGCCGCGCGTCCCTGGAGACGCAGGAGTGCACGGGGTCCGGAGGCCCAGGGGGTCGAGACGCAGCGGCGGGGGTGGCTGTGATCCGCATGGGATTTCTATTAGGGCGGCCGGCTTTCTAAACTCCGACTGTGATGTTTGCACAACCCTGTGAAGATACTAGAA
Source organism: Lontra canadensis (assembly GCF_010015895.1). Lineage (NCBI taxonomy): Eukaryota > Metazoa > Chordata > Mammalia > Carnivora > Mustelidae > Lontra > Lontra canadensis. The sequence continues at coordinate 313,491 of NW_022631214.1, forward strand.
ACAGTGAGTGCCACACTTCAAATGGGTAAATCGTTTGGCATGTAAATTTGATCTCCATAAAGCTGTTTAGAAAAGGAAATCTATTCTTGCTTTTATTCTGAACTTTTTTTTTTTTTTTTTAAAGATTTTATTTATTTATTTGACAGACGGAGATCACAAGTAGGCAGAGAAGCAGGCAGAGAGAGAGGAGGAAGCAGGCTCCCTGCTGAGCAGAGAGCTCGACGTGGGGCTCGATCCCAGGACCCTGGAATCATGACCTGAGCCGAAGGCAGAGGCTTAACCCACTGAGCCACCCAGGCGCCCCTTATTCTGAACTTTTAACTTGGTTGTTTTTACACTGTTATACTTTTATTCTATTCTTGCCGTAGAGTAGTATTTCCTGCTAACCAAAGGTTTTAGAATTCAATTGAATAACAATTTTTTCACTTGAAAAACTATTAGGAAACTCAGTCCTAAGAGAGACTAATTTCTTTAACTTATTTAAAAATATTATATGGGCGCCTGAGTGGCTCAGTCCTTAAGCGTCTGCCTTTGGCTCAGGTCATGATCCCAGGGTTCTGGGATTGGGCCGCGCATTGGGCTCCCTGCTCAGCAGAAAACCTGCTTCTCCCTGTCCCTCTGCCATCCCCACCTCACATGCATGCTCTCTCTCTCAAATAAATAAATAAATAATAAATGTAAAGTATTATGCAAATTATAAATGTTAATGGACACTGTGGCTGTCCTTACAAGGTCCGTGACTAGGGTCCACAGGGATTTTTCCCAGCCTGGGGAGTTTGCATTAAGTGTTTTCATTTTGTTTATTTTTTTCAGTAAACAGGTGTTTTTTTTTTTTCTTTCGTTCCTTCTTCTTTGCCCAACGTGGGGCTTGAACTCACGATCAAGAGTCACATGTTCTACCAACCAAGCCTGCCAGCGGCTCCCATTTGATTTCTCCATTTTCTTTCCAGCAGATTTCCGGACATTCCGCATAAACTTCCCGGTAAGTACTCGGAGTCTCCCAGACCCAGTCAAACAGACTCCACACGGAATGCGTTCTAGTAACTGGAATCTTCCCAGGGGCCCTGGCGCCCTCCTTTCGGCTCACCGTGCAGCCCTAATGACACAGGGCAGGCGACTCATCTCTAGAACGGAAATCAATACATCCTGGGACCAATGCGAGATTGTGTAACACCTTTTTCTTCCGAGAAAAGACAAGGAAGACCCGCCGCATGCGGAAGACAAAATGCCCGAGCTTCTCCGGCAGCGAGGCGAGCCGCAGAGCCGAGATGCTCTTTCTGTCGGTCTGTCTGTCGGTCTGTCCTCATCACTGGAATTCAGCGGTCTCCCCCAGACTGTTCAGGCACCTCCCCCAAAAGTCATCGTGCCTGGGACCCCACAAGCCACACCCACCTGCAGATGCAAGCCTTTGCTCAAATCAGATCATTTTCTTCAGTTACTCATAACTTCATGTCTTTCCTTCTGGAGCCCCATGCCCCAGGCTCCCGACGGTCCTCTTGCTCTGGAGCACCCCCCCCCCGGATGCTCCACTGGGAGTCGGTGGTGCTCCCTGCACTTGGCCTCCTGGACGAGCTGTTCTCTTTCGGCTCACCTGCCTGAACCACGATGGGATGGAGAAGAGTCTGTAATCCTCTCAGCACACCGCTTTGCTCTGGCTGAAGCTGCTGGTGGTGGGGGCAGGTGTTGAGTGAGGACGTGTGCCCCTCCCACTTGGTGGGATCAGGCAGGTCACTGCACCAGACACATGCAGTGACCAGCTCCCTCGGCCAGAGGTAAAGCCATGTCCCCTATGCTCCTGTAACCCACGGTGGTCAGAGTGACCAGCTCCTCCCCTCCAAGGCATGGAGACCCTCTCTGCCAACTCCAGCAGCTTGGGCCTAGGGACAGGGCAACACCCCAGGGCAAGGTCTCTGTCATCCCCAGGCCACAGGCAACGGGGAGCAGTGGTCCATCCCACCCAAGACTCAGGCAGCACCACGACCCGCCCCCTGCACCCAGCCCCCAGCATCACTCATCTGCTTTCGTCTCTGTGGACTGTCCCGTTTGGGAGACTGTATATAAATGGACTCATCCAACAGGTGTCTTCACGGACCAGCTCCTTTCCCTTAGCGAATGTTTTCTAGGCTCACCTACGCTGTAAAGCTGTAATGTATGAAACATAGAAGGTGCTTGTTTCCATTTCTTGTAGAATTCTATTCCATTATATGGATAATACCACATTTTATTCATTCATTCATCAGTTGCTAGACGTTGGGGCTGCTTCCAATCTTAGCCATTATGTATCATGCTAAGAACATTGTGTACATGTTTCTGTATGGAAACATGTTTTCATTTCCTCTGGGTATTCCATCTAGAGGTGGAATTGTGGACCCTGTGGTAAGTCTAAGTTTAAACCCTTTGCTGCACAGCCCACGTGGTTTTCCAAATTGGCTGTTACATTTTGACAGTCCCACAAACTGTAAGAAAGATGTGATTTTCCCACGTTCTTGCCAACATTTGTCCTGTCTTTCCTAGTGGGATGAAGTGCCCTCTGACTGATGATAGATGCCCTCTGACTGAGACTTTCTCCATGTACTTACTGGCCGTTTGTGTCTCTTCTTTGGAAAAATCTCTATTTGGATACTTTGCTCATTTTTAAAATTGTTATTTGTCATCTTGTTATAAATTGCGATAGTGTTTTTTTTTAGATACAAATATTCATCACATATGTGATTTGCAAATGTTTTCTCCCATTCTGTGGGTATCTTTTCACTTTCTCGATGGTGTACTTTGGAGCACAGAAGTTTTTAATTTTGGCGAAGTCCAGTTATATTTTTCCTTTTTTGCTTATAACTTAGTAGTAATTTATAAGAATCCATTGCCAAATCTAAGGCCACAAATGTTTATTCCCATGTTTTCTTCTAAGAATTTTAAGGTTTTAGGTTTGTTTGTTTTTTTAAATTTTATTTATTTATTTGTCAGAGAGAGAGAGAAAGTGGCATGCGCAAGCAGGGGAAGTGGCAGGCAGAGCAGGCAGGGGAGAAGCAGGCTCCCGGCTGAGCAAGGAGGATCCCAGGATCCTGGGATCATGACCTGAGCTGAAGGCAGACACTTAACAGACTGAGCCACCCAGATGTCCCAAGGTTTTGGCTTTTACATTTAGGTCCTTGATGCATTTTGAGTTAGTTTCCATGTATGATGTGAGGTACAAGGTCTAACTTCATTCTTTTGCATGTGGATGCCCAGTTTCCCAGGACCAGTTACTGAAAGACTACTCCTTCCCATTAAATTATTTTGGTACAAAATAATTTTTGGTCAAAAATCAAATATTTTTTCTATTTTACATATTTATGTTTTACTTCCTGGTTCTCATTTCAATTCCATAAATCTGAATTTCTAGCCTTACATCAGTAAGGGAGAATGGCATTGCTGGGTCCTACAGGAATTTGTCTTCTTTACTATAGCTTTGTGGTAAGGTTTGACCCTGGAGAGTACGAGTCCTCCAATCTGCTCTTCCTCTTTTTTTTTTATGTTTGAGTTTTATTTTTATTTTAATATTTTATTTTTTATTAACATATAATGTATTATTAGCCCCAGGGGTACAGGTCTGTGAATCGCCAGGCTTCTACCCTTCACAGCACTCACCGTAGCACATCCCCTCCCCAGTGCCCATCACCCAACCACCCTGCTCTTCTTTATCAAGATTATTTCAGCAGCTCTGGGTCCCTTGCACTGCCATAAGAATTTTAGGATCAGCTCATCCTTTTCTGCACCTGGGACTCCAGTAGGGATTGTGGTGAAGATGTAGATATATTTGGATTTAGTAACAAAAGAAAAAAAATAGACAAACTGATTTCATTGAAATTAAAGACTTCTGTGCATCAGAGAACATTACCAAGACAGTGAAAAGATCACCTGCAATGGGGGAAAAACTTGCAAATCGTGTATCTGACAAGGGCCTGGCATTCAGAATATATAGAGAATTGTTACAAACCAGCAACAAAAAGGCACACTAATTCTAAAGTAGGCACAAAATTAAATAGACATTTACCTGAACAAGTTACACCATTTCCCCACTAGAATGACAATGAGTAAATGAGCTGAAACTAGCAAATGTTGAGGAGGATGTGCAGAGACTGGAACCCTCATACATGCTGACTCCCACAAAGGTGGTGCAGCTGCTTGGAAGACGGAACAGGGATTCCTCAAAAAGTAAAACGCAGAAATACCATGTGACCCGGAAACCCTATACACCCAAAGAATTTAAAATAGCTGTTCAAACTCATACTTGGACACAAATGTTCATAACAGCACGAGTTACAAGAGCCAAACAGTGGAAACACCCAAACGTCTGTGAAAGGGTGAGCAGATAAATTGTGGGACAGTCACTCGCTGGAATATTATTCTCCCATAAAGAGGAATTAAGCACTGGTACATGCTACCACCTGGATGGACCTTGGAGACTTGCCCTGGGAAAGAAAGCAGACACGATATGGACAATATTGTATGATTCCACTATACGAAATCTCCTAAAGAGACAACTCCACAGGGAGGAGGAAAACAGGGGGTTTAGTTGGGGATGGTAAGACTGTTTCTGTGGTAGGTAACTGGTTGCACAGTTCATTGAAATGGTTGATTAGGGGGCGCCTGGGTGGCTCAGTGGGCTGAAGCCTTTGCCTTTGGCTCAGGTCATGATCCCAGAGTCCTGGGATCGAGTCCCGCATGGGGCTCTGTGCTCAGCAGGGAGCCTGCTTCCCCCTCTCTCTCTGCCTGCCTCTCTGCCTACTTGTGATCTCTGTCTGTCAAAAAAATAAATAAAATCTTTAAAAAAATGGTTAATTAGATGCTAAGTGAACTTCACTTAAATAAAGTGTAAAAAATTTATCATTTTCTGACTACGATGTCTGGGATTTGCTCCAAAATAATGAAATGGGGTGAAGATACAAAACATTTCAAGAAAAAGACAACTTTGGTTTGCAAAGATAACAGAAATGAATTGGAAGTGGATAAAAGCAGAGCTGCAGCCAAAGGGCACATGTGAGGACTGGGCTCTGGAACCTAGGAGGGGGCTGGAGCTGAGCGGCTTCGAGGGCGTCCTAGATCCCGCAAAGGGCTGTTCGGCAAAGCAAGGGCGCAACCTGGCGGGGCCGGGAGGGTGTTCTTGCTGAGCAGCGGGGACCCGGTGGGGCGGGGCGGGGCGGGAATCCAGGACTGCCTTCGGAAATCACCTCCTTCTACACCTTGAACTCACACCCTGAGCACCGTGGTGTCAGTCACCTGCATCTCGACGAAGCTGGGGGAACTATCAAACACCGACGGTCCTTCAGGTTGGGCGCGCGCCGCCGTGAGACGCGGCTGGAGACGCGAGGAGACCGGCGGGGCCTGGCCGCCTCCTCCGCCCGCATCTCCACCGAGTCCCCCGAGGGCTCTGCGTCCTCCCCAGGGACGCGCGGGCACCAGTGCGTCCTCGGGCCCTCGCGGAGCGCGGTGGGGTGCAGGCTGCCGGCTGGGCTCTGCCTGCTCCGGGCCCACCTGCCGGCACCTGCCAAGTGCGCCCCCGCGCGCTCAGAGCCCGGGGCGGGCGGGGCGGGGCGGGGCGGGGCGGGGCGCCACAGGCCCCGCCCCGGGGCGGTGCCTTGGGGCTCCCCTGCCCGCGCCCCTAGCCCGCAGGGTGCGCGCCGCGCCGCGCCCCTGGCGGAGCTCTGGGACATGGAGGCTTCGGTGCCCAAGCCCCCCGCGTGGGCGGACGCGGCCCGGCGCCTGGCCCGCGGCTGCTGGTCGGCGTTCTGGGACTACGAGACGCCCAAGGTGATCGTGGTCAAGAACCGGCGCCTGGGCGTCGTGTACCGCGCGGTGCAGCTGCTCATCCTGCTCTACTTCGTGTGGTGGGTGCGGCTGGGCGGGGGACGCGGGGGCGCCGGGGCCCGGAACCGAGGGGAGCGGCGAGGAAGGGTCCCGGGTCGCCTCCAGAGCGGCGGTGCCCGTCCCGCAGGTACGTGTTCATCGTGCAGAAGAGCTACCAGGAGAGCGAGACGGGTCCCGAGAGCTCCGTCATCACCAAGGTCAAGGGCATCACCTTCTCCGAACACAAAGTGTGGGACGTGGAGGAGTACGTGAAGCCCCCGGAGGTGCGCCTGACTGCCCCCCGTGCCCCCCAGGAAGGAGCAAGGGGTGCCTGCGTCGCCCGCCTCGGCCGACCATCCTCTCTTTCTGAGCCCAGGGAGGCAGCGTGTTCAGCATCATCACCCGGATTGAGGTCACACCCTCCCAGACCCTCGGAACCTGCCCAGAGGTGAGGCCAGGTGGAGGGCAGAGCTGGGTCCGAGGGAGGGAGCCAGCTGTGCCTGCCCCAGAAGCTGTGGGGATCCTCACCAAGCTGTCTCCTCCCTAGAGTATGAGGGTCAGCAACGCCACCTGTGACTCGGATGTGGACTGCGTGGCCAGGCAGCTGGACATGCTGGGAAATGGTCAGTGCACGCCGGACCGGGGTGGGATGGGTTGGCACCCCTTGTACCCTGAGCACATATCTGCCCGCAGGCCTGCGGACTGGGCGCTGCGTACCCTACTACCAAGGCTCAGCCAAGACCTGCGAGGTGTCCGGCTGGTGCCCAGTGGAAGATGGGGCCTCTGTCAGGTGTGCACCCGGTGACCCCTCCTGCCTGAGCCCCAGCTGACAGCCCAGCACTACTCTGTTCCACTCCTTTCTCTCCTCACTGAGCAGAGCCGTGGTGTGCTGGGTGGGGGACTGGGGTGGGAGACTAAACACATCCAGTCTGTGCCTCCTCAGCCAATTTCTGGGCAAGATGGCCCCAAATTTCACCATCCTCATCAAGAACAGCATCCACTACCCTAAATTCCAGTTCTCCAAGTAAGAGCCACGAGGGTATGGTGACAATGGGCTAAGGATGGGCGCTGCCTCCCGGGAGCATGGGGTTTGTGGGTGCAGGGCACCTCCCGTTGCTGGGCCCTGTCTGCAGGAGCAACATAGAGCACAGGAAGGACGGCTACCTGAAGCGCTGCACATTCGATGAGGTCTCTGATCTCTACTGTCCCATTTTCAAGCTGGGCTTCATTGTGGAACAGGCAGGGGAGAACTTCACGAAGCTGGCTCATACGGTGAGGGGGGCAGCCAAGGCACATTGGGGGACCAGCTCTCCTTTCAGATGCTGACCCCTATTGCAGACGAAGGGTCTGCCAACTCCCTTTGTAGTCTTGGCCAGCCCTGGCCCTGTTCAGGCAGATGAAGGAGAAACGTGATCAGCCAGCCCATCTGGGCATGCACGGCTATTGCTAAATAATTGACTCCTGGTCACATAGCTGGCCACTGCTGTCCCCTCATGCTTCAGCAGTGGGGCCCACCCAAGCACCCCAGCTCTCAGCCCTGAGCTGCCCCAGGTGCCCCAAGATGAGCACCCGATATGTAGTCTCAGGGCAGGACTCCATGGCCCTCGAGGGCCCTCTGTGTACCCTCCCTGACACCCATCTCTGTGCCCACTTCCGGGCAGGGTGGCGTCATCGGGGTCATTATCAACTGGGACTGTGACCTGGACCTGTCAGCGTCAAAGTGCAACCCCAAGTACTCCTTCCGGAGGCTTGACCCCAAGCACGTCCCAGCCTCATCTGGCTACAACTTCAGGTACCTTGGTCTTGGGATGCCTGGTTCCTCGTCTGCCCTGGCTGCAGTGGCTCCAAGATGACAGGGCAGGTGCTTGAAGGTTCAGTGCCTCAGGGGCTGGTGGAGTCTTGGAGCATCCCGTGTTGGGTGATGGGTGAGCACCCACCACCGTGCTCCTCAGGGTCGTTCTTTCCCAGGTTCGCCAAATATTACAAGGTAAACGGCAGCACCACCCGCACACTCATCAAGGCCTATGGGATCCGCATTGACGTCGTCGTGCACGGACAGGTGAACCAGCCCGCTCTGCCTACGGGACTGAGCTGGCACAGCCCCACCTGCCCACCCTCCCTGGAGCCCCACCTGCCCCAGGCCCCGCAGCCATCTAAAGCAGCCTCCCCTCCTAAGGCAGGGAAGTTCAGCCTGATTCCCACCATCATTAATCTGGCCACGGCCCTGACCTCCATCGGGGTGGTAAGGAAATGCATGCTGGGTATGCGGGGGCTTGGTGGCGGAGTGCAGGGGGTGTCTCTTGGGCCCTCACGTGTGGGTCTCGGCCCAGGGCTCCTTCCTGTGTGACTGGATCTTGCTGACATTTATGAACAAGAACAAGGTGTACAGCCATAAGAAATTCGACAAGGTGTGCACACCAAGACGCTCCCCTGGTAGCTGGCCTGCGACGCTGGCGCCTGTGCTGGGCCGGGCCCCTCCCCCACCCCGCCCCTGCTCTGCAGACCCCAGCCAGGCCGGCCATGCTCTGGCTTCCCCGTCCGCATGGCTTTGCCCCACCTCTGCCCCATCCGAGCAGATGGTGGACCCTCCCCAGCAGACGGCGGGAACAGAGCTGTGCACCTCCGGACCTTCCCAGCAGGACTCCACACTCTCAGACCCCCGAGGTCTGGCCCAGCTCTGAGCCCACCACACACCTTCCATGATGCTGCGTTGAAGGCTCTGCCTGGCAGGGCCCTGAAGTCTGTGGTCCCGAGAGACCCAGGCCCTGCTCCCCCGGCAGCCCACGGAGACCTGCACGCTGTGCCTGGGGGCCCTGCCCTCACACCTCGACACTGTGAGACTGGGAACCACAAGACCCCTGTGCAGTGGGCCGACACCACGTGCCTGGCCCCCCGACTTCCCCGGGGCCGGGGTGGAGTGGGTCAAACTGCCTCTTCGTCCCCAGTTGACCTCCCTCCCAGGCTTCTCAGCCCTCCCCCTCCAGACCCTTTGCTTGCCTCGTAGCCAAGAAACCACACATTCAGAATCCAATAAACCTGTGACCAGACCCGTGGGCCTTGTTTTTCAGGAAAAGTATCTTGAGGCCCTGAAGAGAAACACTTAGGAGAGGGTCCTTGCGTGTGGGAGCTGTGGGCGCCCGTGGTCCTAACTCCCCTCTAACCAGCCTGGCTGTAGAGTGCATGGGCGCGTCTATCCCCACATCCAGCCAGGTCACGGTGACATCCGACTGTGGCGGGGTGGCGTGGGCAGGAGGAACTCAACTGCGCCCAGTACCCACTCTGCAGTTAGCTTGCCTACCAGCTTTCTGAGGGTGGGCGTGTCACCCCAGACCCAGACCTCAAAATATGGGACAGGATGGGGACTCTGGAGGAGGAGGGGAGCCAGGGAGTAGGTGATGAGAGTCTCACTAAGGAAAACACTGGTTCTTGCTCCAAATACCTGTGCAAGCACCCCAGGCCCCACTTACAACAGGGCCGCAGGAAGGGCAGGAATTAATGCTTCAAGGGGGACAGACAAGGCAGGGCCAGGTTGAGGGGGCGCACAGGCCGGCAGCAGCGGATCTGGCCTGCAGATAATTGGTTAGCACACCCGGAGATGCCACAGCAGTCATTACATTCAGCGACTCTGCCTGGTGCCTGTCTGGCCAGGCCCCCGCCTTGAGGGGCTGCCAGAACGCTGCCAGAACAGCGGTTTCCCCAGCAACGGGGATGGCAAACAGGTCTGAGGCAGCACGGGCATGCTTCGCACAGATCACCTCGGCTGGGATCCCATCGCTCCCAAGGTCCAGTGAGAGCAGACCCCGCCCAGGCCCCCAGGCCCCCAGGTCCAAGGGACGCTGGCAGGTGGCCAGAGCCAGCCCTCCCACCTGGGCCAGCAGTCACACACACCTGAGAAGCCCCCATCTAGCCCCCTGTCCGGACCCTTCTAATCCTCAGGGTAGGAGCCCAGTCACCAGTGCCTGCAGCATCCTGGGACTGGCTTGCTGACCTCCAGCTCTAGTTTTGGAGAAACTGGCTTTTCGAGTTGGGGCTGGACTGCAGCTCAAGGACCACGGCCAGGGGCTCAGGTTTCTCATTCTCAAGCAGGAGAGTCACCCTGGGGCCCTCAGCCGCCCCAAGCTCCCCAGGCCCCAAGCTGGCCTCTGCGGGAGCTGCCCTGCTGCAGGGACATGGGGGGGGGGGGGCAGGCCCTCCGCCCCACCCCCACCCCGCGCTGGGGCTTCTCTGGCTCAGCTTCCAGGAAGCCTAGTTAGCCCCCTCCTCCCCCACCCAGCCCTAATTTGATTTAATCTCCATCTGGGGGCTGATGCAGGCTCTGTCTACCTTCCAGCCAGTGTCGGGTTTCTCGTGGCCGTGGGGCCTAGACACACCCAAAGCGCAGTACCCAGGGGCCGACGCACGCGGCTGGACCGACGTCCGCTGCTCCTCCTCCCATCCCTATACAGACCAAGACACCTTGCACATGTACCATAAAAATTTCAAGAAATGTAAAGCTCAAAGAATAAAATGAAGTTCACAGTGTAATACTGAGAAGTTTGGCAAAAAGGATGAATTTAAGCCAGGCTCCAGAGCCCGCAGTGGCCCAGAGCTCCCCCGAGGCTGCCCATTTGGGGTCTGCGCATACGATTCAGTGAGCCTGCCTGTCGCCTCCCTGACTCGGCCGTTCCTTTTCTGCTCCCAGTCTCATTTAGTCAGAAGCCAAGTGTGGGGTCGGTCCTCCGGGGCCACCGACAGAAGAGCGGAAGCAGCGACCCAGCGATCTTCCCAAGGTCACTGGAAGGCAGGCCCCGTGGCCCGGGGCTCTCCCTTGCCTGGCCCCACCGGTACGGAGCGCCGAGCATCGGGCCCCACGTCTGCAGCCTCACTCAGCTCCGAACACGCCGGCGGCAAGCGTCCAGCGTTGAGGAGGCCACAGCCCTGACCCAGCCGCTCTGCCACAGGCAGGTGAGGGCAGCAGGCCCAGGGCTGGCGTGCCCCCCGGCCTGGGGAGGTCGGGCAGGCACTAGGGTGACGGCGGAGCAGGACCACACAACCCCAACAACGCAGCTGCTGCTGCTTTCTCCAACTCTCCCAAGACGTGGACCCCTCAGAGCTGAAGGGAAAAACCTAAAATCTTGCACATGAAGAAATGATTTCCCCAACCCCGGGCCCTAAAGTGAGATGTGGAAGTCTGATAGATGGTGCGCACCGCCCCTCCCCTGGGCCCTCAGACTCCCTGCCGCTGTGGGGCCCTCCTCACGGCAGGGGCGCATCGCAGGGCAGGCGCCCCACAGCCCAGATTCCAGTCTCGCTGCTGCACACAAGGGGTCTGCTGTCACATGAGCCCCGGCCCCTGTAGACCCTGCTGTGACCAGGAAATCTCCAGACAAGAAGCCCAAGTCCCGGGAAATCATCGTGTGAAAGACGCCCAGGTCCCCATGGGGTTCGGCACCGGATTCCCGGGAAATGGCCCAAATCCTGCTGGCGTCAAGCTATCGGGCATGTTCTCTGCAGTAACAAGTGATCAAAAACCGGGGTCGCAAACTCCCACCAGGCGACCCACAGGGACTCTGCCCAGACAGGAGACCCCCCTGGGCAGCAGAGGAAGGACAGGACGGCCGGGAGGCTGCTCAGTCAGCAAGACACAGTCCTAGGGCCCCGCCCTGCAAACACTGCTCAGGCCCAGAGTGGGCTGCCCTGACCACAGCCGGGGCCCAAGGAACCCAGAGGTGGCAACGCTTCCTGCTCCGGCTGGTTCAGGCCTCTCCTGGGCCCCGTGACCTGCTCCCCGAAGCTCCCTGTGGCTGGTGTTCCTTGGTGCTCTGTCCTGGATGTGGTCACAAGCTTGGGAGGTCAGGGCCGGAATGGGGACGTGGCTCGAGTTGCTACTGGCCCAGCTGAGGGTTCTTCTGTAGCAACCACTCCAGGGTCTCCATGAGGTATGACATGCCATAGTGCTGGGCAATGTTCTGGAAGATTCCAATCTGCTCCATGAAGACCTGCAGAAACAAGCAGTCACAGTGAGACCTGGCCGCAGAGCAGGCCCCGGCGCGTCAGTGGAGAAGCGGGTGTGGGCAGACGGAAAAGGCAGCAGGGTCGGCTGGCCGTGGGAGCCCCACCTTGGTGCGGATGGTGAGGGCGAAGGCCCCCGCGCAGCTGCAGTACACAGGCATGTTGGTCTCCTTCACCCCCCGGCACTTCAAGCAGATCTGCAACGAGGAGCAGCGCTGGTGAGGAGGTCCGCGGCCCAGGCCAGTCGCCGCCAGCAGTGGCCAGTTGTTGGGCTCGTTCACTCGACAGGCCCTCCCTGCCCTCCACAGCCCTGGCCTTCAGCTCAACCATTAATAAAATGCGAGACTTTGCGAGAGTATTTATCCAAACATGACAGCTGCTTCCTAACCCCCTCAGGGTGAGCACTGCACCCTTGACTCTGCGTCCTAGGGGCTCCTCACCCTTGCTCCGTCCTCAGGTCTCCACATTCCAGGACGCCCCCTCAGATCGCTGCTCAGATGTCCCCGGTCGGCGGGAATATCCCTCCATCCAACACTGAAAACTTCCGTTTCTTTCTCTTCCCCGTCCATTCTCCTCACACTCACCGTGACTTACACACTCTCATCTTGCTCACTGTCTAACCCCTCTTGCTACAACGAAAGGTCCATGGGGCCAGCCCTGCCCCTGTAGGAACCCCAGAGACGTATAAGAAGTCAAAAGGTCGCTGCCTGAACCACGGGGTGGTCACCTCAGAGGACCAGGTTGTGATTTGAGAAGTGTGCACACCCGTAGCTTCTCCTGGGTGCAAACAGCTTATCCAGAAGGCCTCTGCCTGGAGGAGGGCCATCCAGGGCCAGGCCCACTGCTCACCAGGTCCTGCAGAGTGAAGGCCATCAGCTTCTTCTGCAGAGCTTCCACCAGAGCCATCTCGATGACGGAGGTGTCGTAGGCAACCTGACAGTTGGAGCAGAGCCACTGCGGCAGTACGGCCCCGTCCTAGGCAGAGGAAGAGAGGGCCAGGTCAGTTCTCTGTGCAGCCTTCTGCTCAGCCTTCCCCAGGGCCGGGGAGGGATCACGTGGTACACGCAGGGGCACTGTGGGCCCAGAGCGCCGCCACCGCCAGGTGTGTTTACAAGGACACTGTTCTGGTGCGTGGCAGCGAGGGCCTTTTACATCAGAACTCGCAGGGGCGCTCGTGAGGGGGTGCCGGAGCATCTCCTGTCCTGACCGACGGCAAGGACGCGGCTGCTGCCCACCTGAGAGAAGGAGGACTCCTTGCACAGGTCCAGGTCCCGGCAGAAGTTACAGCTGCGGCAGATGACCTCGGGGAGCACATAGGAGCGGCAGGGGTCTCGGAACTGGGCCTCCTCCGAGAACTCGCCCACGTCCACAAGACGAAGCAGGTCTCGGTTGAGCTTGTTCACCTGGTTTGTGATGTTTGTGTCCAGAGACAGCACCTTCAGAGAATGGAGCCCGAGTCAGGGACGGCCCCCTGGGTCTCCCTGCTGTCAGGACTGGGAAAGCGTGCGGGGGACTCTTGGAGCTGCAGTTCCTCGGCACGCCCTTGCCCCTCCTTTTTCCTGCGGGGAGCGTCAGAGGAGGGGAGTCGCGGCAGCCACACCACTGGATCCTCGGTGTGGGGCCCTGCGTGCAGAGGCCCTGCCCCAATCCCAAGGCTCATGGTTTCTGTCAACTCCAGGGGACTCTGGGGCACACCGACATGCCCTCCCATCCTCCTTACTGACTCCTTCCTCCTCACTGACTGTCGTCCTAAATCGACGAGACTTCGCGGTCTCACTCGCAGAGTGGGGGATTTCAAGCCTCGCTGCTGGGGGGGGCTCCCGCGCCCGCCTAGAGAAGCCTCTTCAGCCTCCCACTAGAGCCCGTGCAGCTGACGCTGGGAAGCCTGGCTCCCATGGTGCCTGCAGACCACGGAGGAAGCGTGTAAAGCCCTATCCCGATAGGAGAGGAAAGGACAGGACCAACATCTCTGGAGACCTCTCCCACACCACAAAACCAAAAACCGCTTGGAAGACATTTTTGAGAGAACAAGTTATAGTCAAATTTGAAGCCCACCACCCTATCCAGCGAGACAAGTAGACTATGGCAAGGAGGTAAATTTGCAAGTACATACAACGAGGATCGACAACCTGTTAGGCTCAAAAAACCTACAGATTACAAAGTTCTGATGAAAACATTGGATTGAATTAAAGAGAAAAAAAGGGGCTCCTGGGTGGCTCAGTGGGTTAAAGCCTCTGCCTTCGGCTCGGGTCATGATCCCAGGGTCCTGGGATCGAGCCCCGCATCGGGCTCTCTGCGCAGCAGGGAGCCTGCTTCCTCCTCTCTCTCTGCCTGCCTCTCTGCCTACTTGTGATCTCTGTCTGTGTCAAATAAATAAATAAGATCTTTAAAAAACATAAAATAAAATAAAAATAAAAATCAGTGCCGTATCTAGATGGCCAGCAGACACACAAGAAGACACCCAACATCATTCGTGATCAGGGAAATGCAAAACAAAACCACAATGAGGGACCACCTTGCACCTGTCAGAACGGCTAAAACAAAAAAACACAAGAAACAGCAGGTGTTGGGGAGGAGGCAGAGAAAAGGGAGCCCTCGTGCACTGCTGGTGGGAATGCATGTTGGTGCAGCCGCTGTGGAAACAGTGTGGAAGGGCCTCAGTGAGTTAGAAATAGAGCTGCCCTAAGATTCAGTACTTCCGCTACTGGGTACTTGCTTTAAAAAAAAAAAAAAGAAAAGAAAACACTAAAAAAGGATAAAAGAAAAAGAAAACACTAATTGAAAAAGATCTGTGCACCCCTACATCTACTATGGCACAGTCCCTGCGTCTACTACGGCACCGTCACTGCGTCTACTACGGCACTGTCCCTGCGTCTACTATGGCACCGTCCCTGCGTCTACTACGGCACCGTCCCTGCATTTACTATGGCATTATTTAGTCGCCAATTATGGCAGCAGCCCAAGTGTCCCGTAAGTGAATGCATAAAAAAGATGTGATACAGGAGACAGGTCTGTATACAAATACAGTGTGTGTGTCTACACAGTAGCACTGAAGAAACAGAAACTGAAGTTTGAAAGAGTCAGCACCATCACAATAGCACCAAATGACCTGAAAACCTTAGGTGCGAACGTGTGCGATATTTATGTGCTGAAAACCCCACATACTGCTGGAGAAATGGAACATGACCTGGAGAAACGGGAAGATACGGGGTTCACGAGCTAAGAGCCTCGGCACTCAGATGTTAATCCTCCTAAAATTATCTCGATCAAAATGACTCCAACCAACATTCTAAAGGGATTTTTTTCCTCTGGGTAGGGAACCAATATACTGATTCAGATGTTTATATGGAAAGCAAAGGAACTAGATGGACTAGCCAGAGCGATTTTGAAAAAAAAAAAAAAAAAAAAAAGTCAAAGCAGTCACACTGTCCGGTGTTCAAGACTTACTGATAAAGTTACGTAAACCAAGACGACGTGGGTTAGAAAACAGTGAGGTGGATGGGGATCCAGAAGACCCGTACACGCACACGGCCAGGTAAGCTTTGACACAGACACCAAGACTCTCCAACACAGAGAGGCCAGTCTTTTCAGATCAGTAGTACTGGGATCAATAGACACAGTGACACAGAAATACCAACCTCGGTCTAGAACATGCACACCGCAGAAAAATTAACTCAAGGGCACCCAGGTAGCTCAGTCCGTGAAGCCTCCGACCCTTGCTTTTGGCCCAGATCGTGATCTCATGGGTCGGGGGATCCAGCTGCTCCCTCCCACCCGCCCAAATCGGGCTCTGTGCTCTGCTTAAAGACCCTCCCTCGACACCTCCTCCCACTCTTATATAGGACGTAAGAGCTCACCCTATTAAAAAAAGTCAATAAACTAAGGGGTGTCTGTGTGGCTCAGTCAGTTAACCTTTCGACTCTTGACTTCGGCTCAGGTCATGATCTCAGGGTTGTGAAGTCCAGCCCCTTGTCCGGCTCCAGGCCCTGCTTATGATTCTCTCTCTCTTTACCTCCCTCGGCCCCACCCCTCTAAGAAAAAAACAATTTCTTTTCAAAGATTTTATTTATTTACTTAGAGTGAGCGAGAGGGAGAGAGAGAAAGCGCACAAACCAGGGGAGGGGCAGAGAAGCAGATTTCCCGCTGAGAAGGAAGCTGATGCGGGACTTGATCCCAGGACTCTGGGATCGTGACCTAAGCTGAAGGCAGAGGCTTAACCCACTGAGCCACCCAGGATCCCGAGAAAAAAAAATTTTTGATGAATTAAAGTTAAGATCCACTCACCAAAAAAATACTGTTAGGAGAATTCTGAAAAAGTAAACCAAAGTTTGGAAAAAAATGTATGAAGAACTCTTAAAACTGAAAAATAAGGGGCACCTGTGTGGCTCAGTCAGTTAAGCATCTCCTTTGGCTCAGGTCATGGTCCCAAGGTCCTGGGATCAAGTCCTGCATCAGGCTCCCTGCTCAGTGGGGAGTCTGCTTCTCTCTCTCCCCCTACCCCCTGCTCATATCCACCCCACCCCACTCTCAAATAATCTTTTGTTTATGAAAACCCTCAAAAATAAGAAACATGACCTCAAAAAAAAAAAAAAAGACTTCATTTTTAACAATGGGCAAAACATTTACACATTTCACCAAAGATGTTTGGACAAAAAAACCACCATGTGAAAAAACACTCAGCATCATTAGTACTGGGGAAATACAAATTAAAAATGAGATACCACCACACACCTATCCGCAAAGCTCAACTTCTGAAAATGCCCGAGTTCTGGGAGGCACCTGGAGCAGCCAGCCGCCGGTCATAGGCTGCCAATGGGAATGCAAACTGGACCGGCCACTTTAGAAGTTCGCATCAGGACAAGACCCAGGCAATCCCCCTCCTCCATCTTTATCCCATAAAATGAAAGTTCCAATAAAATGAAACGTACGCTCACACAAAACCTGTATCAGAATGTTTAGAGCAGGGGCGCCTGGGTGGCTCAGTGGGTGAAGCGTCCACCTTTGGCTCAGATTGTGGTCGTGGGATCGCGTCCCGCGTGGAGCTCCCTGCTCGCAAGGAAACCGCTCCTCCCTCTCCTCCCTGCTTGTGCTCTCTGTCCCACTCTGCGACTGAGACGCATCTCGTCGTGCAGAAGAGCCGGGGTTGGTCTTGCAGTGGAGCACGGACCCCTTCCACCAAGTCAAAGAAGCCAGACGGAAAGGAACATGACCGTGCAGGGCCAGACAGGCGGCTCCAGGCCAGGGCAGGGCAGGCGTGGCTGACCCCTGCGGTGCCTGTTTGAACCCTGTCATCAGCGGCTTCAGCATTCTGTGAACGCTCCCACAACCACACCCCACAGAGTGATCTGCGCGTGCCTGTCAGGAAGCACAGGGACACGGGACACTGGAACAGACAGGTCGGCGCGTGCCAAGACGGGTGCCCTGTTCGCAGGATGGTGAAATGTTCTGCATCCCAACTGTGCTGGAGACGTGGCACTGTGAGTCTTTGACAAAACTCACGCCACATGTGAACAACGGTGAGACCTCACTGTAGGGAAGTTACCCAGATGTTGAAAATTGTGCAGTCCACGACAGTAGCCAGACGGCACACTGAGCTACTCCTTCCACAGCAGCAGCAGTCACCTGAGCCCGGCCCCGAAAGGCAGTTTGCGGGAAGGTAACCGGACCCGCAGCAAAGCCTCTCTCCGGCAGAGGTGACGCCTGTGCAGGAGCCATCCAGTAATACGATCCCATGGCGGGCTCGGCCTGCCTTTCCCAGAGAGGCATGGAGCAGCCAGCAAGCTCTCCCCCACCGCCACGCACATCACGGCGTGTTCCGGCTCCCACCAGCCACCAGATCACGCACACCCGCCATTTCACCACTCCACACGTGCCTCTCGCCAGCACCCCCAGATCCTCCTACCCAGAGCCTTTGCATGGACCTTGTCCCTGGGGTGCACCTGGCCAGGCCCTGCAGGTCAATGGGGTCTCACCACGGTCCCCATCTTCCTCACCGGCCCTGCCCCATTCCTCCGAGCCCACCTACCCCTCACTGACGCACAGGCTCCTTGAGGATAGGGGTCTCTCCTGTCTCATCCCCTTCTCATCCCCAATGCCTCCCACAGCAGCTGCACAGAAGGGGCAGCAAGTGATGATGGAGTCACCTGAGTATGTCCTTTGGGCAACTATGCCTCCCCTGCACACGAGTGCACGCCCCCCACCCACCCACGAAGTCGCCCTCCCACCCCCGCCCTGCGCACATGGACAACATCTCCCCTCATAGATGACCCCCCATCCCCACCTGGCACATGAGGCCGCTCTCCCACCCCAGCCACCTCCCCACCCAGCCCCGCACACCACCACGACCCCATGCCCCCAGAGCCACCTGTGCACGAGGATGCCTCCCCACCACCACCCCATGCATGAAGCTGCCCTCCTGCCCCACCCCATGGACCCCTTGGGCCCCAGCACACACTAGTGTGGATGCCCCGCCCCGCAGGTGTGGGTCGCAGCCTCACCTTGCACACGTACTTGACGAACTCGAGCGCGGGGTTGTTGAGCACCAGGTGGGAGCCCGGGAGCAGCGGGAACATGCTGGACAGCTCAGCGGAGTTCCGCGAGCCCGTGACCTTCTTCTGAATCTTCTGAGTGATGCTGAAGAAGCTCTGCGTGAGCTCGTTGGCCACGTAGTCTTGGGAGAAGGTGATCATTCCTGGGAGGGCAGGGAGGCAGCTGTGTCCCCCGTGCTACGATGGGGCGCAGAGGGCAGGAGTGGGGGGGCCCCAGGGGATCCCGGGACACGGCCGGGGCGTGCTCACCGGGCAGGGCGCCGGCCACCGGGGCGTCCTGGGACAGCTGGCTGGGCCCCCGGCGTCTGAGGGGCGTGCTCCCCGGGGCGCTGCGCCGCAGCTCCTCCTTCATGCTGTGGTACACCGCCACGATGTACGCTGCACAGAGAGCGCGGCCTTGAGGGTCAGGCCGTTGTCGCAGCAGACCTCCGCTGCCCCGGTGGACCCCCGCTGCCCCGGTGGACCCCCGCTGCCCCGGCGGACCTGCGCTTGCCGCGTCTGCTCTGGAGGGGAAGGGAAGACCTCGGGGCGCGCACAGACGCACAGTGGGGTTGCCAAGGCGAGGCCGCGGGGCAAACAGGGCCCCTCTTGGGAGCCCTGCAGCCGGGGCACGGCTGACCGTCCGCGCCGCCGGGGCACAGGTCTCCCCACACACAGTGGGGCCGCGGGCCGGCAGGCATCTCACCTGACACGATCATGAGGAAGTAGCTCTGGCACGAGGCTGCCTGCGGCAGGAACTGCACGATGTTCCAGTTGTTTTCCAGCTTGTCCTCCACGTCCGGCTCCGGCGCACCTGCCCCCTCCTCCTCGTCTGCCTCGGCCTCCTCTTCCTCCTCCTCCTCCTCCTCCTCTCTGCCCTCTTCTGGGGACCCCTGCTGTGACGCAGCCCCAGCCCCAGCTGTGTCCTGGGCCCAGCATCAGGAAGCCTGGTCATTCCCCACCTGGCTCTCCCGACCCTTCTGTCCCATGAGGCTCACCCAGTCCCCCGCAGGACAGCTCTGAGGAGGGGGTCCCTTAGGGCAGAAGCACGCCACCCAGGGTGATGGGGACTCTCACTGTGTTCCTCCAGATAATTCACTTCAAGATTCTTCAACTCCCTCCTCCCAGGGCAGGAAGATCACAAGCGGTGACCTCGGGTGGCTTGTTCTCTTGTGTGAATCCCAGATCTCCTGGGCTGGTGACCCCAGTCCACACAGCACTACGGCAGCTCTCTCCCATGTGACCAGATGCCCCTCTCAAGGGGGCCCTTCTCCTGCCCACAGGCCCTGCTTCCCCAGCCACGCTCAGTCCCGAGGACAGGCGGACCTCGTGCACACCACACACCCGGCCAAGCACGGCTTCCCTCACCCGCACTTGCTCTCCTCCCCATCCACCTGCTAATAGACACCTGGCTTCACAAGCCTGGGTGCCGCCCACACCCCCAGGTGTCACCTACACCCATCCCACTGGCCTGTTCCCTCCACCTTCAAAACACACCCGAGTGTGTCTCCCCGACTGCATCCTGCCCTTCTACAGCGTCACCCACAACATGGGGCCCTAGTGGAAGTCGGGCCGACACGTCCCCGCTCAGAATCGCTCTATCACTAAAAGCCAAATCTCCAACTTGGCCTTTGGTCCCAAGTGGCCTGGTCCTAGCTGCTCTGTGCTGCACCTGTGGGCGCCACCCCACGCCTGCCCTGTTGTTCCGGCCGTCTGACACAAGCCCCTAGCCTAGCTCTTCCATCCCGGCTTGCCTGTCCCCTCCTTACAGCCCCACAACCTTCCCATCTGAACCAGCCCCTGCCCCACAGCTGCTCTCGGCCCCTACCCTGCTTTGTGTCCATCTGAGTCCTTCCCGCGGCTGGGCTGTGTGTTCTCCGCCTGCCCACCTGCTCCTCCCTTCTCCCCCAGGCCCCGCAGAAGCAGTGTGCTCTGTTGTGTGCTGCTGCAAGATGCGGCCTGGGACCACGACAGGCCCTCCACCCGCAATCGCCAAATGTGTGCAAAGAGACAAATACGGACCCAAGTCATTTCAGATCCCCAGCCTCAGCACTCCAAGATGGTCGGGCCTCACCTGTCCGCAGTGAATACGGGACGGGACGGTGCCTTTGATTCCACCGTAGTTGGAGGGATCCATCCAGAGAAGAAATTCCCAGGACCGAGAGAAAGAAATTGTCAGGGAATGGAAGAGCTCTTTGGAATGGATGCTAAAAAGAAGCAAAACAGAAACTGCTTCAGTGCAATCTATAGTTTCTCTCTTTTTCTCCGCTTTCCTTTTTATTTTCATACGCACTTATCCTGCACCTAACAACGAACTTAAGGTGGATTCAGACCGTAGGACCCCTCACACTTTCTAGAGAACAGCACAAACACACCGCTGATGAGACTTCTGCACCAACCAGGAGGGAGTGGCAGGAACTGGTGCTTGAGGGGAGCAGAGACTCGAGAGCTGCGGAAGACGCCGGGGCCTCCCCGGGCATGCCCTAAGCACATGGAGCAGAGCGTGCAGCACGTGTGTGCAAGACAACACAAAGGTGGGACGAGGACGACCGAGTGCCTGCTGCCACCACTGTCTGAGAGCCACATAAGTCATGAGGCATCGGGGCTGTGCTCGCAACAGCCCTGCCTCAACAGAGGAGTCACGAGCGCTCAACTACACGCGGCTCTGACCCTGCCTCCAAGTCTCAAGAAGTGCCCGGAAGGTTCTGCGTCTCTCCTAGCAACAGAGCTCTGGGGTATTCACAGAAGAACGAAACGCAAGAGCACCCGACACACAGGGTGTCCGCACTGATTCGCAGCGGCTGGCATCCAATCACTGTCAGCAGCTCTGCCAAGGAGCAGAAAAACACGACATGGAATCGGGAGAAAAACCTACCCAGCGAACACAAATCAGAGCTGACGCGAGAGTGACCGTGGGCAGGACAGGCCACATAAAAGGTTATTAAACCTGAGCTCAATGTAGTCACAGACTAGAAAAAAAGCACAAAATGTGCTGCACAGGCCCTAGGAATGCGTAAGACCCCACCAGGCCTCTCGCCGCGAGAAGGCCGCGGGATGGGACCAGCGGCAGGCCAAACCCTGCGGGAGATGATGAGCGAGTTTAAAGACATGACGAAGGAAATTACCCAAAAAGAAATAAAGAGAGAAATTTTTAAAACTTTCAAAACAGATGCACCTGTGATTCTATACTAGCACGAATATCTTTCAAAAAAGAAAGTAAATTAAAGGCTTCTTGAGGCTATGCAATGGTAGGAAGCATTCATTACGAACAGATCCGTGCTACGAGCCCCGACAGGAACGTCCCTCAGCGGAAGCTAAACGGTCTCAGAAGAACGGGAGGGAGAACTCCGGCACTGCAAGCACCTGCTGGTGACGTACTCCACGTAGGCCAGCGCGTCTGCAACCCACCGCTTCTTCGTGCAGAGGATGATGCGGTTGAAGTTGGCGTAGACAATGGACGACCCCAAGCGCTTGAACTCAGCGATGAGCCTGCAGACGAAGGTTAGAACCACCGGTCACAGCCGCAGAGAAACCGCAAGACACCACGAGCAAACGCTGATTCCCGAACTAAAAAGCTATCCTAAATACTCCTGAAGTCCAGAAGCAAAAGTGAATGAAGATTTCTGCAGGGCAAAACCCACCACAAACAAAACCACAGATAATCAAAGACAGGAGAAAACATACAACTTAGATCACACAAAAATGGCTGACTTTTATGTAGAAAGAACTCCTAGAGATCAGTGAGGAAAAAGTCAACAGAACTATAGAGAAATGGGAAAAGGACCTGAAAAGAAAGTTCAGAAACATTTATAAAGAGGATTGCAGGCAACAAGTACATCCTGATAGCACTTTCCCGCGTCAGTGGGCTGGGGACATGCGTCCCGTCACTGCCGGAGCATGGCCAGCTGTACAACTGTCCCCAGATCAGCATCTTCCTGGCTAGCTGTACTATCAACCTTGCATCAGTCCTGCTTGCTGAAGGTCATTCCGCAGATACATTCGCATGACCTTGGGTACAAAGCCGTTCCTCTTGGTGACCTCTAGCTGCCTGAGCCTGAGCGCCCATTAGGATGACACACGCACACGTGGGTCTCCAAGGTCCGCTGGTAACGAGAGGTGCAGCACAGCGCACACCAGGCATGACGACTTGTGCCAGAAGGAGACAGACAGACCATGACGCACAGCACAGCTTGGAAGGACGCCACAGAGGGCGACAGCACTAAGCTCCCCAGGACCTTTACCACCCCGGCCTATCAGGCCAGAAGTGAGCTCCAGATTCCAGCCGTGCTGGCTGAGCGCCTCTCTGGTTCGAGGGACGAAGGGCTCGGCCTGGCCGGGAGCGGGCCTGGCAACACTCACTGCAGAAAGAGCTTCTTCATCATGCTGTGGAGCGTGCGGTGCAGAGCCGGGTCGTGGAGCAGCGAGGACGGGGCCCGCAGCCAGCGGTAGAAGTGCATCACCTGGTTGTCAGCGTAGACGTTGCGGTACTGCGTGATCTCCTTCACCCAGCCCACCACCATGCTCTTCAGGATCCTGGAAGAAGGCGCAAATGTCCCCACGGTCGCCAGCACCAGCTTGCCCCATTCTGTCACCTTTGCCTCCTCCCTCCTCACTGTCCAAACTCACTGCCGGGCCCTCCTCTGCACCCTCAGGCCTCCCTCTGCACTCAGCACCTACAGCAAGCTTCCGGGCACAGGAGGGAGGCCAGAGCACAGTGCCCCGAGGGCAGCAAAGCCCAGCAAACGGAGGAGAGAGCCGGGATCCATGTGGGGTTCTGGCTCTGCTGCCCCAGTGACAGTGTGTTAGCTCTTAGGTTTCCAAAACAAGGGCAGAGGATACAAGAGCTTCTCATGTTTCTTCTGGATTCCAGACTCAGCTCTTCTGCCTAGGGAGAGGACGGGACAAAAGCGGTCAAGGCGAGGCTCTCAGGGCCGCAGGCTCCCGGGTACCTGAAGGTGCTGGAGCAGAGCGCAGTCTCGTCGTAGCTGGCCAGGGCGCTGGCGGCCTGATTGCCGGTGATCATGTCCTCCAGGGAGGCCTGCTGCAGCACATCGAAGCTGATGCCCACGCTGTCGGCCCCTTCCATGTCGTTGATGTGGTGGGACTGCAGGATGGTGTTGACAGCCAGGTTCTGCAGGTCCAGCTCCACGCACACTGCACGCAGAGAAACCGCTCCCTGTGCACCCTCGCTCTGCAGTCTGCAGCCCGGCCACAGCAAGCACGGGCTCAGACAACGCACTGCTCCACGCGGCAGCCAGGGCCGGCCGGCAAGACGGCCAATGAGCAGACGGCAGAGCCCACCCTCACTCGTCCCACAGCCACAGAGGCTCCCGCAGGCTCTGTTCCCACACCGGCACAGCCAAGCGTGAAGCACCCACTGCGGTGTTCCCGCCACCACGGAATGGCAAGAAATGGCAGAAGCACCAGCAGGCGGGGACCCCGTGGGCCTCAAGCACCCACCCGTGGAGTAGCAGCCCGGGCAGTTGATCTCCACGCTGGCCTGGTCATCGAACTCCATGATGAGGCGATTGTCATCAGCCTCCTTGCCGCCCAGGTCAGGGCGTGACGTAGGGGACAGCCAGAGCAGGTGGCTGTGGCGCTGGAGGTGGCGGGCAAAGAAGAGGTCGGAGCCGAAGGTGGAGATGTCCTCGGGCAGATTACCAATGGGAATGTGGAAGTACCTGCACGGGGGGCATGGGGTCAGCCCCAGGAAGTGGACAAGCAAACGGAGAAGAGGCCAGAGCACTGGAGCACAGAGAAAGCGCCTACGCTCCGCTCACCTGCTCATCTCGAAGGCCTGCGACAGACAGGTGTCCAGGTTGAGGTAGTGGCGGATCATGCGCCGGGCCCCAAGGCGCTGCCAGTCCAGGACGCTGTAGCTGATCCTATCGGCCACGTGGACAGGCACCAGCGGGAACTCCTCCAGGATGGGAACCTCGCCAGCCAGCCTCTTCAGCTCCCAGTTGGACTGAATGGCGATGAGTGTGGGCCCACGGCGCTCCTCCTGGACATTGGGGAAGAAAGTGGCTGGGGGGGTCCCAGGCTGGGGGAGAGGCGCGCACACACAGGCCCGACCGCACTCACCTTGTAGGCCAGCAGGAAGCGCTGGATGGCCCTGCAGATGGTCTTCATGTCAGTTTCAGCCCGAACTTCGAAAGTGTGTTTGGGGGGAGGCAGGAGCTCGGGACCCACTTTCTCCACCATGAGGCTGTGCTCGGCTGAGTACAGAGCGCCGAGGTTGGGCATTTGGTTGCTTCGCACCTAGACCGACAGAGGCCGCGTGAGGCCTCTCTGCAGGCGCGGGTGGCAGGACCCCCTCCGCCACAGGCACGGGCGGCAAAGGCTTGACCTCCCCTTGCCAGGAACCTACGGTGTCCAACACGAACACAGACGCTCTGCGCTGGGAGGGCACGAACAAGCCGAAGAGGGCTTTGTGGCCCTGCACGTGGTGGTACAGGTAGAGGTGGCGGATGCTGCCTGCAGGGAGGACACCGCCATCAGCCCGAGGCGTGCTGGAGGCCGGGCCAGGCCGGGGCAGCCGGCATGAGTCATACCTGGCTCCAGGTAGCTGAACTGGGCCAGAGAGCGCATCTCCAGGTGCTCAAGAGCAAAGGTTTCAGCCTCCCAGCCCGACAGGTGCCTCACCAGCTGCTTATTGACCACACACACACAGCCCAGCTGCACCAGCGCCCGGAACAGTAACGGGACCTAGACGGGGCGGGGGTGGTGCGGGCGAACAGGCAGCGTGAGGGCCGCCGTGTGTCTTCAGCAGACGCACTGCTGAAGTTCACGGTCTCAGAGGGGGGCCCACGGTTGTGCTTGCTAGCCTGTGCATCCCACATGCAGTCTGCCCTCCTCCACCCCACCCAGCTGGGTCCTTGCTCAGCTGAGCTGGGAGGATAGTAACCTGAGTCTCATACACGCCCTCAATGTCTGGGGCCGACAGCTCGGTGTTGATCTCGTTGATATGCTCCTGGTACATGTCCTCAGGCACCGAGTACTCATAGAGGTTGTAGACCACATTGGAGCGCGGGAGAGCACGGCTGACCTGGTGACGACAGGGCGATGAGCTCATCACGCAGCTAAGTGGTGATGTCCGTTCCAACACGACACGCATCACTGGAATAGTGCCACAGCCACTGAGTGAACCCGCTAGAGCCCATCTCTCCTTGTGAGGAAGATTGAAAGCTCGGCGGTGACTTCGAGCAGCAGCCTGGGGCTCCTGGGCAGCAGAGGAGCTCTCCGACGGCAAGGGCGGCAAGCGCGCCTGGTTTACCGTCCTGCTGTCTTCTGGGTTTAACCTGAGAGGAACCACCTCCTCCTGGTCAGAGCACTGGTCTGGGGGAGCCACAGAGTGTGGGGGAACCCTGCAGAGGGAGGCAGGAGATGGCACTGAACAGGAAACGATCCCCAAAAGATGTCCTCCTTTGAAGCTACCATGCCCACCGCATCCAAGGAAGCAACAGGAATTCCGGATCACCTGCCGTCTGCTGCCCTCTCTGGGTCCACACCCTGCTGACTCCTCTCCTCAGAGCCGAGCCTCACCTCCTCCAGGAAGCCTCTGCAATCTAGTTCCCAGTCAAGCACACACACATGACATCTCCTAAACTACACATCAGCTTGTGGGCGCCCAACCGAGAGATGAGCACGGACAGCCTCCCTAAAGGAGCTCTGGGTGGAACGAAGTCATGTGGCTGCCGTTTACGGGAAGCGTCCCAACAGGCTGACTCAAGGGCAGAACGGCCACCAGCAGTCACCGAGGGCTGAGGGAGGGGAGACGCAGCTACAGGTCTGGGAGTCTTCCGAGGGTCATAAAAACGTTTAAGGCAGGCTGTAGCAGAGGCTGCGTGACCGATACACACAAAAGCCACTGAAATGTACATTTTACATGAGTGAATCATGTGGCACATGAGGTCTATCTCAGCAAAGCTGTTTCCATCTGAAGAGCCCCGGACCGGTGTCCACCTAGTCCCTCCCCCGCGCCATGGACGTGAGACACAAGAGGAGGGCGCACCAGGACAGCACGGCAGCTGCACTCACGGAGCAGTCCACAGACACCATTCCGATTCTTACAGCACCCCAAGAAGGCTCTCGGGAGACAGAGGCCCCAGCACGCCTCACTAACGGTCACCTAGCTCACCTGGCTTTCTATCTGCAGAGCCCCTTCTTTATGGGGCCCCTCCGTTGGGGTAGAGACCACGTGAGAGGCCAAGCGGGCAGCAGACCACCAACACCTGCGGCCCCGTACCTTGCGATAGGAAGGCCCCTCCTCGGCTTTAGCCACCCGCTGGTTGACGTAGAACACGCGGGGGATGTTCAGCCTGATGCAGTGCAAGTCGCCACCAATGACCGCCCACAGCCGGAAGAGGCCCGCCTGGCTGGTTTCACCGATCTGAAAGGCAGGGAGCATAGAGCAACGTGCATCACCTTGTTGCGGGAAGCGCTCGCCAGCAAAGGCTCATCCTTCCCCTCCATGCCGGACCATCGGAGGGGCCCCAGGACCTTCCCACTAGCTGCGTTGCTGCCCTTGGAGGCATCCCACTCCCACCGATCGCGGTCCACACCTGCACGATCTGCCACGGAAGGTCCAAGATGCTGCGCGCGGTCCGGCGCAAGAAGCTCCCCAAGCCAGTGGCAGGCCTGTCCCGGATGGCCCCGGGCACAGGTTCGCCCTCCACCACCTCCAGACGCCGCCTCTTCCTGCGAGCCAGGCGCTGCCGGGCCTGCAGCTGCCACTTCTTCTTGTGGAAGCGAAGCCAGACAAGCCACTCTTCCTAGGACAGACGGTGCGATGGGTCAAAGAGGATGGAAGAAACGCAACCGAGGAGCACGGCGGTAAAACAGAAACCGCCCTCCTCAGCGACTATGTCACGTGGCTTCCAAGCCTGCGTATCTCTTCTAGGGACTAGACATCTCCTCCTGACCCCCTCAGAGATCAAGACCCATCCTGGGGTCCCCAAGCTGCTTAGCAGACTCCACGGGACACAGCGAGCCACAGCGCGGGCCCATCTGCTGTCCTTGCTTCCTCCTCCCCCGGCCACTCCGGGCTCCGAAGCTTCCTACCTGGGTGGTTCCGAGGGCCGGGGGCTGCCCCAAGATTTCCTGCCAGGGCACCGTCAGCTCCAGGTCCTGTGACTCCTCCTGGCTCTCCCAGAGGACACGCTTCCTCTTAGTGGCAACAGGAACCGCCAGGTGTGGTGGCTTCACCAGACCAAAATCCTCCATGTCGGGAGCACCAAGGCTCTGTGTGCCTTCTGGAGCCTGTGCCGTGCCCACCTGCAAAGACCCAAAGGAGACTTAAAATGCCACGATCTCTCCGATAATTCCACCTTGAGAATTATACCATATGTCAACTGAACAGTGTCAACTGAACGGGATAAAACACTGTACACCACAGTGTGCACTGACCAATCTATTTTCAATTTCAAAGAGTGAAGATAGAACAAAACATCACTCAAGCATGACTACGAAGTGAACACTTACATCTTTCCACGTTTGCTCCAAGGCTCTCCCCTTTTTGTAAGAAATAAAATACTGTGAAGCACAGGTCCCTTCTGTCTCCCTCCGGCCCCCAGTTCCCAGCACAGTGCCTGTCACTCCCCATACACGGTGTGCTTCTGCAGCATGCCCTCAAACGTGCACCCTCCCGTAAGATGCGGTGCTGGAGTCCCACGGCACACATCCCACGGCAACCTGCTCTTTCCACGCATTAAAATCTCAAAAATAAAGTAAATAAAAATAAAGTAAAATAAAATAAAGCCAGAAGATTCATCTATCTTGACAAAGATTTGTCTATTTCCTAAGTCTTTTCAAAGACTAAGGTTTGGGGATTTACTGTTTATTTCCCTCATTCCTGCTCTTGCCTTCACAACTTCTGTCTTTCTCCCTCCGCAGCTCAGTATGCTGCTATGACTCTTCAGTTGAAAGCTTATTCAATCTCCTACTTGTTTTTCTTTGCTAACATCTTTGCAAACAGACACCGTGCATGTAAGTGTTCTTTAGCTGCATACCACAAATTTTGATAGGATCAGTACTTTCTTTTTTTTTTTAAGATTTTATTTATTTGAAAGACAAAGATCACAAGTAGGCAGAGCGTCAGGCAGAAAGAGGAAGGGAAGCAGGCTCCCCTCCGAGCAGAGAGTCCGACACAAGGCTCAATCCCAGGACCCTGAGATCATGATCTGAGCCAAAGGCAGAGGCTTTAACCCACTGAGCCACCCAGGCGCCCCAAGGATCAGTACTCATTAAATATTTCTAATTCCCGGGACGCCTGGGTGGCTCAGTTGGTTAAGCCGCTGCCTTCGGCTCGGGTCATGATCCCAGGGTCCTGGGATGGAGTCCCGCATCGGGCTCCTTGCTCAGTGGGGAGCCTGTTTCCTCCTCTCTGCCTCTGCCTGCCGCTCTGTCTGCTTGTGTTCTCTCTCTCTCTCTGACAAATAAATAAATAAATAAAATCCTTAAAAAAAAAAAAAAAATTTCTAATTCCCGGGTCACCTGGGTGGCTCAGCCTTTAAGCATTTGCCTTCGACTCGGGTCATGATCTTAGGGTCCTAGGATCAAGTCCTGCAACGGGCTCCCACCATCCCCTGCTTGTGCTCCCTCTCTCGCCGTCTCTCTGACAAATAAATAGATAAAATCTTTAAAAATATTTTCAGCACTGGAGAATTTTCTTTTGGCTCTTCTGATTTTAGCTAAGCCCTTCATTACACCCTTCAGTATTTTTACGGTTTCTACAGGTTTTTATTTTCTGGTTTAGAAAACCAAAGTCTCTGGCACAGTGATTCACAGAGCCCCTGAGTCCAATTACCACCGTCACATAGAAGACAGTCCATCTCCCTAACGGACGGCTCAGGGCATCCGATTCCAGAAGACCCCCAGCGGAAAATAGAGAGTCAAATGCCAGGCACACCTTTTTACAAAGAAAAGAAACATCCGAGCCCCGTGAATGGCAGCAGCAGGGCCCCCACCATCCCGGGCGCACTACCTGTCTCCTGCCTTCAAGGATGAAGAGCTCACTGATCTTCTTCTGCTTGCAGACATCGTTCTTCTCCAGAAGTTTCTTATGCAGCCAGTCGGGGTGCTTGACACGTGGTACTGGGTTCTTCACCTACACAGAGGGGCATAGATCACCCATCCGACCGGCTAGCACACGCCAGGCCCAGAGTTCCGGGGCCACAGAGCCCCGTGGGGCCCTGTCTGCGCTGGCAGGCCTCACCTGCTGCAGAGCCGCAGGGATTGTGATGATCTTCTGGATGGCGCTCCCCAGACGCTCGATGTAGTAGTCCCAGTCCAGGATCTGGGCGGCGGGAAGGGGACAGCGACAGGGTGTGAGAGAGAAGAGCAGCAGTAGCGCTATAGTCACTCTACACCGAACGCTGTGCTGAATGCTTCCTGCGACTGCTTTACCCACCTTGAAATTCTGGGACAAAATGTACCCATTTCACAGAGAGGGAAACCCATTCCTCAGAGCACTTAAATGACTCCCAGGATCCCAGACTTAGCAGGTCTGAGCCAGCCCAAGAACGCTGCACCTGGGTCCAGGCCCTCCCTGGCACTGATCTTTCCTAGAGTGTAACAAGCTCCTTACCCCTTACGTATCAGGGGAGGACGACACGACCAAAGACTGCAGACAAAATGCTGACTCGAGTCAGGGACGCTCTGCTGTCGACGCTTCCTTCTAAACATCTCAGAGGAACAAAGTCAGTACTCACCGTCCGAATGTCGAAGTCTTGGAGGGAAGAGCTCTTAAGCCACTTCCGGAGGAAGTGCTTCCTCACTGTGGGCTCTGCCTGGAAAATGGCAAGCGGGATGGCCCTAGGTGAAGAGAGGCACAGAAGTCACCAACACAAGAATCAAATCGACTCCCGTCACAGTGTTCGCCAATGTCCAATTTCCACATGGAAATAAGGGCCTAGAACCTCATCTGTAACCGTGCTTTTACTTCAGGACGTCCCTTCGTATAAAGTACAGCTAATATGTAACGTTCATCAGATTAGCTACATGATGCACCGCTGTATTAAAATATCGTGGGCAAACGCATGCTCCACCCACCAGGCACCATTTGGCCTGTGTTGTTTGGCCATGGTTTACAGAGCTACATAAATCACATTCACGTGTGTACACGCGCTGAGACATTTGGAAGACGTCACTAATTGAGTAAGATACAGGAAGACTCCTGCTCTCCTGAAAGAACGAGCCGGCTTCAAATCACTACCAAGCAGCAGGGCAACCATCAACATCCTTTCACGGGAGGAAATATTTGTGAACATGAATATCATGAACGTGAAAACACTTAGAAAGAACACTACCAACACCAGTGCACACACCACCTAGTCCTCTCCAACTTCACGCCCTGCCATTTTCTGTGAGAGAAACTAGAAGGATAAAGTCCCGTGCAGCTCTCCCGACCGTCCTCATGTAGAGATGCACGAGATCCCTATTTGGGTGTTTACTGATCCCACGCAGGCTTCTCTACTGCTCCTGCCCTTACGTATCCGGAACGAGAAGAGCGGCGCCTGTGTTTGTCAGTGCGGTACGGACGGGAGCGTCCCACCGTGCAGGAGCAGGACCCCGCAATACAGCACACAGCCGCCATCCAATCACTCCTACGCCTACGCCGCCTTTCACTGCATAAAAACACACGTGCCCGTCTTCTGACTGAAGGACACTAGGGCCTTCCCAACATCCGCTCTTAAGCCCAAGGTGAACACGGGGGCAGTGAGGCAGGGCACATCCCCAAACGTGCTCCCTGTGAGCGGAATCAGCACCGTTCTGCTCTGGCTCTGCTCTGAAGTGACGGTCACCCACGTGCCTGTCTCCAGGCACGACAACTGCTATCGTCCCTCTTTCTTTCCAACCAGCAGACGCTTCTGAAACCCGCACTTCCTGATTACGGTGAGTTTAAACGTCCTTCCGTGCACTGGCCGTCACGCTCCTCACCTGCGAGCCGCCCGTTCTTACGTGGTGCCTGCTTTTCCTGTCCTCTTTCTCTTACCGATATAGAAGAATTCTTTACTTTACTCTGTACGTGATTTGTTTCATTTTTTTAAAGATTTTTTCATTTATTTATTTGACAGAGAGAAAGAGAGCACAAGCAGGCAGAACAGCAGAGGCAGAGGGCGAAGGAGACTCCCCACCGACCAGGGAGCCCAATGTGGGGCTCGATCCTAGGACTCTGGTGTCATGACCTGAGCCGAAGGCAGACGCTTCACTGACTGAGCCCCCACGTGCCCCATCCTGCCCTTTCCAAGGAAGCTCAGCTTGCTACGAAGGGACAGACATTCCACAACAGACTGGAGCTTCCAAGCCGAGCATCTGAGGCCTTAAGCTCAGGAACCCTCACCTCTCTGTGACGGGAGAGCCCTCGGGCTTCCGGGAGATGATGTAGCGGCAGCTCAGGCCCGCGTCCCTCACCATCTGGTCTCCCAGGAACTCAGCCAGGCGTTTGGCTGTGCTGATGGACGTGGACTTCTGCTCCCCATAATCTTCCAGCTTCCGAGACATGGAGCGGTTCTCCGAGATCAGCTCAAACAGCTCAGAGTCGGGCATGTTAGCCGCCTGAAGAGAGGCAATGGGCACAACGTGGCGCAGAAGGCAAGCAGCGCTCCCCCAGGCTCACCAGCAACAGCCCTCCCAGTCGCTTGACCTTCTCCAGCCGTGTGGCAGGGCTGTGTCACACCAGCGAACAGGAACACTTACAAATCCAAACGCAAAACCCTAACTGCCATGTCATTAAACTATGCAGAGGACATTAAGAAATGTTTTACTGAGCTATTAGTACCAAAGCTGGAGAAAAAGGGAAAAGACGGAACTGGCGATTTTTCTCCTGAAAGGAAGAGAAAATCAGGGAAAGGAGGAGCGAGGAGAGAGACAATGCAAGCTGGAGAGCCGTGGACTGAGTGCGGAGCCAAGGCATTCCTCAGCAATGAGAAGTCAGGGAGCAAACAGCCCTATGGGCTCCCACGCACATGTACCCCTGACCTCGCGCCCCCGACATCCTGTAAGATTTGTTTGGCTCCTGTTTTGCGTGTTTTTCTCTCTTGGTGCTTACTCTCATGTGTGGGTCAACACTACAGAATAAGACAACACGCCAAGCTACCACAGCCCACAGAGCCAAGGAAGGCAGAATAATGTTCCAGAATATTCCAGTATTCCTTAGACTCAGAAAGCCTCCTCTTAGCAAATACCACAAGAGAGGAGGGAAGAGCACCCATACAAAAGTGTTCAAGGAGACATTACAGCTGCGGAAACCACACACCTAACTGATACCCGACAGCAGCAGACAGTCGTGTGAGCTAAGTAGTGCAAACACGACGAGATACAGACCGAGAGGCAACAGCCAGAGAACGATGCCGTCCATGAGAAGGCACTGTTGAAGGGAAGCTGGTGCTGCTGTTTAAACCGCGGAAACCCCACACTCACTTACAGGGACTACAAAGATTGCGAGAAGCAAGGTTGACGTGACCACTAGTGCACTGTCCTACAGCTGCTTTTACTGCGCTGTTTGTTTTCTTCAAAGCGTTCCATCACTGGACACGGGGGCTCCCACTGACAGGGATTCCGGGAGGCACCGGAGCCTGGGGAGTCCCAGGGTCTTGTCAGAGTCAGCCCGGACCCACCCTGCTCTCCAGGAGCCCAGGGACAGGAGGGCCCTCTGCAGCCCAGGGAAGAGGAGGGTGGCCTTACCTTACTGTACAGCACATCCAGCCAGTAATCGGCCACCTTGGCGACAGAGCTGTACACTTCCTCTAGCGTGCTGCCCTTGAGGAAGGCCTCGAACACCGAGGACTGGAAGATCTTAATTAGCTGCAGCTCCCCTCGGCGTTTAATCTCGAAGCCCTTTAGCTCAGCCAGGGAGCCGTCCTCATTGAAGACCGCATACCTGGAATCATGGGCAAACACGGCAGTGAACGGGAGCCCGGGAGGCTGGCTGCGTGCCACTGGCCCTCCGTCCGACCCTCCCCTCTGGCCTCCCTCGGGCGGCAAACATCTCTCCACCCCGAGGTTCCTGCTTCTGACAGAATGACCAACGGCCTGCAGCCTATGGAACCAGAATCTAACAGGTGGGGAGCAGAGGGGCAGTATTATGTTTCCAAACTGAATCAAGAAGGTCAAAAAACTACTATTCCCATCTGGCCTCCTGGTCCACTTCCTGAATGGGTTAAGTCTCGTCTGTTCATTTTCTTCCCAAACACGAAGGCTACTGGATTCCTACCTCTTCTTCAGTTTCTTGCCTTCTTCCTTGGAGGCTGGAAGGATCATGGCAAGGTAGGGTCCATCAACCTCGAAAAAGATGCTGTTCTCTGAGCGGGTGACATAACTGAGCGAGGACGGCTCGGTCAGCTCCTGGTACTGGTCGTTGGTGAAGCCTTCCTGCAAAACGAGGGCAAAAGAGGGCTGCCTCACTCCCTACCCTTCTGGAAATGACAGCTGCCCTCTGCGGACTGGCTGCACCAGCAAACGGGGCTCTTCTGTGTAACAGACACCGCTCGGCCAGAGAAAGAGGTTAAGTTCTGACACCCGTCAGACGGGGATAAACCAGAACGCATCCTGCTAAGTCTAGAAGCTTATACAGCTTGTTTCCATGCACAGAATATTCTGGAAAAGGCAGAATTATCACTGCACAGAGAACAGACTGGGTGGCCAGAGTCTGCGGCTGATGATAAAGAAGCAGCTCTCGGGAACCGTTCTGTGCTGCTCTGTGGCAGTGGCAACGACTCTGGGGTCAAAACCCACAGAACTGCACTCCACGAAGAGTGAATTCTCAGCCAGGATCCTGGGCAATCCCGAGAGGGACCGCAGCCTGTTAGACACAAGCCCAGCTGCATTCTGTGCAGAGTCCCGCTGACGGGCCGACTTGTCACCCTGGCAAACCCTGTCCTGACGGGGTAGTACAGACCAAAGACAGAAACACTGCACACACGCGCTGTGCTGTCGCCGTAAGTTCACTGCACGTGACGGCACAGTCCCGAAGGCACTGTGCACACACACACTAGGGCCCGACGAATAAACACACTGAGAGTGAGTGACAGGCTCCTCACCACAGGAGGAAGACGTTACCAACGAGGAAAGGGGACGAGCCTGGGGCCGGACAGGTCAGCGTCGACTCATTCTCCGTTTTAAAGCGCACACATAGAGAAATCAATCCAGATGCGTGTGTGGGCAAGGAGGGTGTCAGGCATACACCTTCCTCCTGGCTCAGCCACCGAGAGAGCTAGAAGCGCGAACACCCAGCAGCAAGGAGGTCTGTACCTGACCGTGGTTTCTAACACTCTCTCCAGTAAAAACAACCTGGCTCCTTAGAGAAACGGTTAATTCCAGGGCTGGGACTGGGGAAACTCAAGATGAGGCTGGAGCACCTTACAGGATCAGGAAGTACGAAAGTGTTTGCTACAAAAAAAAAAAAAAAAAAAAAAAATCCCCAAACCACAGAACAGAGGCCTGCGTCAAGAATACATGGACAGGGGCGCCTGGGTGGCTCAGTGGGTTAAGCTCCTGCCTTCGGCTCAGATCATGATCTCAGGGTCCTGGGATTGAGCCCCGTGTCGGACTCTCTGCTCGGCGGGGAGCCTGCTTCCTCCTCTCTCTCTGCCTGCCTCTCTGCCTACTTGGGATCTCTGTCTGTCAAATAAATAAATAAAATCTTAAAAAAAAAAAAAAAAGAATGAATGCGTGGGCAAACGTGAAGGATCCCCCAGCAGCCAGAGGAAGAAGTGCAGTCCAGAACCCAGCAGGACACAACCAAGTGCGTCACTAAGCAGGGGTAAGTGGGCAAGGGTGATGATGCTTCCCTACAGAAGGATTCCAAGTAATCCACGCACCAGGAATGTGGGAGGGGAGAGCCACACAGAACCAGCAACAGACACTCAAACCAGCGAAGATCAGGGAGAGTCAGGACAGCTGTGTCATCTCAGCTATCTCCCCAGCGTGCACGCGCGGCTCCGGTAGTTTGAGCACACAGCCAGACCGCGTGACACTCCTCGCCGGGGGTGTGGGCTGCATGACCCCACGACGCGCTCCCGCAGAAGTGGGAAGGTGAGGGGGGGTGGGCGGAACAGGGGAGGGGAGGCCAGCAGGGCAGATCCTGACACCGGGCAGCAACAGGAGAAAACACAGGTCACACCTCCTCTGGGAGGCCTCATTCTAACGACAGAAACAACACACAAATCTGAAGGAGAGGCAGGCCGGGACTCCTTGAAGACAGGGAGCTGCCAGCCTGGAGGGGACTGAGCAGACAGGACCGGCACGTCAGCACGGGGCCTGGGCCCGGGAGATGCAGGAAATGCAAAGACTCCGGCTCGGTCACGGTGTAGTGTGAGCGTGAATGCCTTAGTTGCGAGCACTGCGCCCCAACTCACAGACGCTAACGTTAGAGGAAGCAGGCTGAAGGATACCTACAAACCTCCGTAAGTCTAACACTACTTCAAAATAAAAAGTTACCAGCATTAGAGGAAGACTCACTCCAGCGTGAGCACGGCACTCTCTGTACGGACCCTCGGGCTCTAGGGAAGCCTGAATGGCACAAGCAGGCTGGTCTCGTGTTCAGAAGGGAACACACAAGCATGAGAACCAACGCAGTCCCCCTCCCAATCCCCATCAGAGTTGGGGGTGGTGCCCAGGGAAGCAGGCCCTCCCTGGAGACCCAGGCTCACCTTGACCATGATGTTTAACATGGCCCCAGGGTAGGAAATGGTCAGCTTGGGCTTTTTTACACTGGTCGTCTTGATGACAAAGTTTTCAGGGAAGCTGTTGGGCAGGACGCACCATATTCCATCTGTGTCCAGCTCCAAGGGCCTCCTTCGGAGAAACAGAGAAACAAGGCCACATGGAGACCGGAACATGGCCTTCACGTAGGGAGAACCCGGTGTGAAGGTCCTTGCTGGCCGTGGACCCAGGAAACACAGTGCCCACCTGCTCACTCCCCACGCCGCCCGCCCGCCTTCCCCTCCAGGCTGTCCACTCCCGGCCGCCGACCGGAGTGCGGCACTCACCCAATCTGCTCAATCAGCTCCCGCGCCTGAGTGATGATGTTGGCTCCCGTGAAGCAGACGATGCCTGCCATCTCCATGGAGTACCAGCGAGCCCTGAGAAAGACAGTCACAGCCTGGGGGACCGATGGGGCTCCCTCAAAGGGTCACTGGAGGAGGTCAGGAAAGGGAAACCAAGAAGGGGACATCGAAGCGGGGCAGGAGAACCACGGAGGAACTGAGCTCAGGACTGGGGACAGTCCTCTGCCCTCCTTCTGGGCACAGGGCTGGGAGATGTAGCAGACCGCCATGGCAGCAGCTCCCTATCACCGGCCCAGGTGGCCTCACATGAGCCCTCTTCCACAGTCCCCAGCGCCATCTTGTGCCCTTGCCATCTCCCAGACCCCACACTCATCCTAACTTCTCAGGGAAAACACAAGCCCTCGGATGGCCTCGGCTTCCTGCCAGGCATCTGCCTTATTGCCTCTAAACCAGGGCTCAGTGGAAGGTGTCAGGCGACCCAAGGCCCGACGCTCCTGCCCCTAGGACTCCACTCTAGCCCAGCTTCCCACTCCTTCTCTGCCATCAAAAAAAACACAAAATAGAGGCACCTGGGTGGCTCGGTCAGTTAAATGTCCGATGTTTGGTTTTGGCTCAGGTCATGATCACAGGATCATGGGATCAAGGCCCACGTTGGGTTCCACGCTCAGCGGGAAGTGGCTTGGGAATCTCTCTCCCTCCCTCTGTCCCTTCCCCTCCCTCCCACTGCACACACACGTGAGCGCATGCACTCGCTCTCTGGAATAAATAAATAAATCTTTTTAAAAAAAGTAACAATAAGTGACTTTCACTCGAACTTAATCCCCAGTGCCCCATGTTTCTCCTTCTCCCAAGTTGCCATGCTGACCCTCCCCACAGGGACCCCTCCCCACAGGGACCCCTCCCCACAGTGCCCAGGCCTACATGACCCACTCCCCGCAAGGCTCTCACCCACCATTCAGATCCCACCTCGTCCCACGTGCATCACAAACAGTCGACCTTGGCTTTAAGGACCCCCCCCACCAACTCTTGGCCTTCCTGACTGCTCAGACAGCTTCACGCCCCGTATCTGCCATGCGGTGTGGCCCGGTGGCTGCCCGGACCCTCCCCACGGCCTCCGTCCCAGAAACACACTGGAAACTGCCAAGTCACCGTGCGCAGCCCAGGACAGGGAGACAACGTGTCTGCGGCCGCACCCTCCCCTCCCACCCCACCTCCTCCCCGGCCACGCCGTGGGGGCGCACCCTCTGCGCATGACGTAGCCGTAGAAGGAGTTGAGGATGCACTTGTGCGCCAGCTGCAGGGAGTCGTACAGGACCTCCATGTTCCTGCAGCGCTTAACCTCCGCCGCGTCGCCCAGCTCCATGGCCGCGGAGAGCTTCTTCTTCCACACCTGGAGGCCACACAGACACCGGTCACCTCCTCGGCTCTTCCAGCTCACGCTCCACGCAGTCAGTGGCCCAACGTTTTAAGAGTTTGAAAATTTCAAATCTATAGAAAACTTCAAAATCCAATACAACAGAAGCCCATAGCCGCAAGCAGTGAAACCACTGCTGGCCCTTGGCCCCGTTTCCTTTTTTTTTTTTTTAAGATTTTTTATTTATTTATTTGACACACAGAGAGAGTGTGTAGGCAGAGAGGCAGGCAAAGAGAGAGAGAGTAGGGGAAGCAGGCTCCCTGCTGAGCAGAGAGCCTGACGCGGGGCTCGATCCCAGGACCCTGAGATCATGACCTGAGCTGAAGGCGGAGGCTTTAACCCACTGAGCCACCCAGGCACCCCTTGGCCACGTTTCCTTATTCCGTTCTCTGTATGGGCACAGCCAGCAGAAAGGCACAGACATCAGGACCCGACCCCCCTGGAGACTCTAGCACACAATTCCTAGGAATAAAGACATTTTACACACCATAGCGCTATTACGGTAACCGAGAAACCTAACAAGGGTGTGGGACCCACACGTCCCTCCCAGGTCTGCACAACCCGCAACTCAGCAGCCAGGCCAGAACCACACCCTGGGCTCCCACGTGTCCCGATGAGCTGGTAACCCAGCACTGCCTGGTACAAGGCAGATGTCCTGAAAAGAGTTCTGGACACAAAGGAGCTTTTATTTCTTGTGAGACCAACAATGAGAAGACACTATAGCAACCCACTTGGACAACTCAGACTTGGGGCAACGTCAGCCTCCTGGGACAAAAGGCGGAACGCAGCAGTGAGCGAGAAAAACAAATGAACCCCAAGTCCGAGACCAGCAACAGAGGAAAGGGCTTCACGCCACCCAAGAGGCCCAGGGGCTCCCATTATCATCCTGTTATTCAGCGCGACCCTGACTTAATGCCATGGACAAGCTGAGTTACAGGTCTTCTCCAACAGAAGGCAGAAGCCGCTGACAGGCAGAGAGCAAAGTGCACACCAATGAAGACAAGATCTCAGGGTTACAACCGACTCACAAACCTACTGACGGACCAACACCTGCTTATCGGATCCCCAGCACGTGTTAGGAGAAGATAAACTCAATAAAGCGAACCAAGGACCTTACACTATTCTAAATAGTTGTAACAGAAATGTTGTCTTCGCCGTGGTGGTCATTACACAGCCACAGGATTTTGTCAAAATCCACAGAACTGCCACATGGAGGGTGACCAGCACGGATACTGGGGGCACCTGCACTCGCTCCTGCCCAAGCTGCACGTCTGTCCCTGCTCGCTAACGTGGATGCTGTCACAGTGGCCAAACAGCTGACGCTCCCTTTCTGCTTGAGAACGTCTCACCTTCACTCCCCTGGCTGATGCATCTCGGTGCCTAGATCAAACAGACAATATACACCTGGAACGAGTGAAAGGCTCTCCAGATTTTGAATGAGACGAGAAGCCATGGACTGCGAAGGCTGGGCCTGGGGGTGCCAAACCCCAGTCCCACCCAGTGCCAGCCAAGAGGGGCACATGGTGACACCTGGCCTTCACACCCACAGGCCGCACCTCCTGAGATGCTGAGCCCAAGAGACAAGGCTGGAGGACATCTCCCCCAGGACGAGGGTGAGATTACCCTGGCGGATTTGCTCTCCCTGCTTCACTGCGATGAAGCCAGTCTTCACCAGCAGGAACTGCACGGTGGGTTTCCGTGATGGGACTGGCTGTGCCGAGGCCGAGATGCCCCAGGATGAGGAGCCAGGCCTGTCTGTGTTAACCGGACTGAGGGTAATGAGCTACTCAAGAGGCCCCTAGTAAGAGCAACCGACAAAGAATCACGGGGGAGGCTGTAAATATTCCACTCAACTCCCCATCCCATGCGAGAACAACTGAGATATTCACCGAATGCCTACTATGCAGCAGCGACTATGTCAGCCTCCGAAGAACAAAGAATGAGACAGACGCACTCACCACACTTTGAGTCCCTGTGCAACGAGAGACACATAAACACAAAACTTCACAGTTACTTAACTGAAACAAAATGAGACGCTGCCGCAGCTCCTCCAAACACTGAAAATGGAATCCCCATAAGACCCAGCAATGCCACGGGGGCACACACTCTGAAGACCTGAAAGCAGGGACCTAAGGAGGTATTTGCACCTCCACATTCACAGCAGCCAAAACGGACGCGGCCTAGCACCGTGGCCAGAAGAATGAACAGAATGTGGGGCGTACACGCAGCGGGCTACCGCTCAGCCTCAGGAGGAAGGGACTTCGGACCCTGGCCTCAGCGTGGATGAAGCTTGGGGATGAAGCTGAGGGCAATGAGCCGGTCATTGTCAGACGCTGCGTGATCCCACCTCCCAGGGGGCTACAGAGGTTAAACCCCGAGACAGAAAGTAGGATGGGGGGGGTTACTGTTCCACGGGTGCAGTGTTAGTGCTGTCAGATGAAGAGTTCTGGAGAGCGATGGGGGAGGTCACACAACTGTGGGAATGTCCCCAGTGCCGCAGAAGTGGGTTGGGCTCTAGGTTATGTCTATCCTACCAGAAAAAAACCACCGGGGCACCTCGGTGGCTCAGTGGGTTAAAGCCTCTGCCTTCGGCTCAGGTCATGATCCCAGGGTCCTGGGATCGAGCCCCACATCGGACTCTCTGCTTGGCAAGGAGCCTGCTTCCTCTTCTCTCTCTGCCTGTCTCTGCCTACTTGTGATCTCTGTCAAATAAATAAATAAAATCGTTAAAAAAAATAAACCACAAAAAAAGGTAGTAACAGTAAAATGTGATAACAAGAGTCTATCCGGGGCGCCTGGGTGGCTCAGTGGGTTAAGCCGCTGCCTTCGGCTCAGGTCATGATCTCAGGGTCCTGGAATCGAGTCCCACATCGGGCTCTCTGCTCAGCGGGAAGCCTGCTTCCTTCTCTCTTTCTCTGCCTGCCTCTCTGCCTACTTGTAATCTCTCTGTCAAATGAATAAATAAAATCTTAAAACAAAAACAAAAACAAAAACAAAAACAAAAAAACAGGAGTCTATCCGAGCAGGGCCCTTACTGAGTCCGGGAGTGAAAGAAGGACTTTCAGAAGAAAGAACCCCATTCGCTCAAGTGTGAAATTACTGTTTGTTATGATCACGGAGGTGTGGCCGTGGAGCCTCCCAGAGCCTCCCCGATTAAGCCGTCCAGAAATCGGGCTCCCAGCCCTCCTGTCAGAGGCGGGAAACTAAATGCCACATGGTGCAGCCGGTTTCTGCCCCAGCTGCTCACCCCGCCCCCCGCCGGCAGGGGGACGCAGCTCAGTTCCAGGAAAATTTTATTTATAAAGATGGCCTGTCCAGCCATAGTGTGCTGACCTCTGCTCTAAATAAATCCTTTGAAAGCCATCATTGGGAAAATTTTCGAGGCCTCAGCCTTCAGTCCTTCAAAGCTAGAACAAATGTGCACTCATTACTTTGCAAACGCAAGAGCACCCCGAAGATGGGAGCCCCACATCCTCGGTGGGGAGGTCACCACTGTCCAGACAGCACCAAGCAAGGATTCTCATCTCAGAATCTAGACTCTGTTCGGACCTCACAAAGGGCAGACTCACCTTGTGGAGACCTTTGAACTCATAGCGCCTGTCTCGGAAGGCACGCACCGTGTCCACGTAGAAGGAGTTCTCCCGCTGGCAGATGGTGGTGAGGCGCTCCTCCACCCGGGTCACGTGGATCTTCTTGTACGCCTTCCGGCAGTAATCTGAGGTACCGGCGAGCGCAGGGGGGCGTGAGAGACTGCACAGTGGGTGCCAGCCCTCCTGGGCAGAGCCCGAGAAAGCCAAGAACAACAGACACCAACGAGTGCAGCTTTCTAGCCTGGCACAAAGGAGCAGAGGCATCCAGAAGATGCGTGCTGGTTTATCCTATTATAGGGCAGCCCCAGGGTGACCGGGCCAAACTCCCCAAGAGCCCAGGAAGGAGAGTTCATCTTCTGAAGGAGAAATAAAGAAAGGCTGCAGGAAGAAGAGGTTCACAGTGATCCCTCCTAGTGCAACATCCAGTCTAACGGACCGCAGGCTGGGACGCCCCCGCACTGCCCAACAGAGGCCCAAGTCGGGGGAGGAGCCGCGTCCAGCAGCCGCTCACCTGCGAGCCTCCGCTTCTCGTATTTGGCCTGCTCCTCGCGGGACAACTCGTGAAAGGCCCGCGCTGGGCCCTCTGCAGTCAAGGGAGGGAACTTCTCTGACTCCAGCTGGTGCTGGATCCGATGGTACTCGCTGCGGCTGGCTGGCACTAGGAGGGTGACAGAGGAGAGTCCGTGCCTGGGACCTGCGCGCCTGCTTGCCGCCCGGCCACCCTGCCGCTGCTCTGGGGCCACACTCACTGAACTCGCCCCTCCACTGCCAGGCCATCTTCCGCTGGCAGTCTGCTCCCGGCTTGTTGAAGTCACAGGCAGCACAGGTGGCCTCGTCCACCACGGCAGAGGGCTGCGGCGGGGCAAGAGGGGGTCAGTTAGGGCCTGTGCAGAAAGAGCTTGACTCTGACAGGGGAATCTGTCTCACCTGCAGGCGGTTTGTCAGGATGATGTTGGGGTACATGGCCCCCACGTCCAGGTGATAGATAAGGGGACACTCTATTCTGTTTGGAACATCTTTCAGGGAGGTGAGCTTGGTCTTAATCTGATCACACACCTAGGAGAAAGAACAAAACAGTGACAACCAAGATGAAAACTGTAGTGTATGGACGGTCACAAAATGAGCACCATGGATCCCAGAAGGATGGCAGATGATGGTCACCAACACGTGGAGGTACGGGAGCCTCGTAAGACAGAGCCCTGAGGAGGACAGCATCTCGGGGCACTGCAGCCGCTACCCCAGGGGACCTGTTGGGGCTGGGAGAACTGTGGAAGACCGTCTGCGACCTTGCACGACAGGGCTGTGTGCAGCGAGTGAGGGACTGGGCTTGAGTATCAACAGCCCTCTTCCTGGGGGCCGTCCACAGCTGCAAAGTGAGGGCATGGAGCACCCCAGCCTCAGCAACTCCTCACCCGACAGATGACAAGGCTCAAGGGATTAGCGGGGCTCCAGCAGAGGTCCCCACAGCCCGAACGCTATGCTCTGAGCCCCCATGCTAGCCGGTCTCCAGTATTACTCCACGGGCTGGTCCCTCCAGTCTGTAGTCTGGGAGCCCTCCGGCCAAGGAACCACATGACAAGGGACCCCAGGCCAGAAACTGCATCAAAGTACTGACAGCATTGACAGGCCACCTGAGAGTCCTGGCTGAGCATAAGTTCACATTCCAAACTGCCGAGTGCAGAGGAGTACCCCCATGACCCCCACGACCGAGAGCAGACTCGGGAGGAGGAGGCCCCGAGAGACAAGAGAATACATCTCCTAGAG
Organism: Lontra canadensis; assembly: GCF_010015895.1. Classification (NCBI taxonomy): domain Eukaryota; kingdom Metazoa; phylum Chordata; class Mammalia; order Carnivora; family Mustelidae; genus Lontra; species Lontra canadensis. The sequence goes on from NW_022631214.1 coordinate 356,608, forward strand.
CAAACGCGGGAAAACGAGCATGAATAAAAACACTGGAGACCAAAACTCTAAAACAAAAGAGACCAGTTTAAAAAAAAAAGAAAAAAGCACATCAGGAAAAAAACCCAACAGAGCCTTCAGAAATGGAAATATGGTCCTAAAAAAAGTCACTGCAGGGGCACCTGGGTGGCTCAGTGGGTTAAAGCCTCTGTCTTCGGCTCAGGTCATGATTCCAGGGTCCTGGGATCGAGCCCCGCATTGGGCTCTCTGCTCAGCAGGGAGTCTGCTTCCCCCTGTCTCTCTGCCTGCCTCTCTGCCTACTTGTGATCTCTGTCTGTCAAATAAATAAATAAAATCTTTAAAAAAAAAAGAAGAAGAAGTCACTGCAATCATGTAAGGCTAACGCGAACTGGCTCCTGATGGGCACGTATTGCCATCCATTCCCCAAAATGTAACACTGAGTTAAATCAGAGCACAGACAGGGACTTCACTGAAAAGTTCATTCTGCACAAAACATACACAACACCAAGGAACACAACCCCCAAATTTGAGAACAAGCACATCCACAAGTTAATCTAGTAACTCAGCAAACCTCTGTGAGGGACCAGATAAAAAATACTTCAGGTTTTGTGGAGACACATTCTGTCACATGTTCTTCTGTGTGTGTGTGTGTGTGTGTGTGTGTGTGTATACACAGCATCTTAAAAACCGTAAAAACCATTCTTGGGCTGCTGGCTGCATGGGTGTCGTGGGCCACAGTTTGCCCACCGCTGCTTTAGTCCATCAGGAGTGAACGGAAACACAGGTAAACACACAAAACTAGCCAGGAGAATAGCCACCTTTTTTATGAAATATGTTAAATTCGATAGTCATATGAGAAAAATCAATTGAATGCAAAGTTGCCCTTAGTATTAAAAAGCTCTTTAAAGCCCTCCAAAGGGGCACCTGGGTGGCTCAGTGGGTTAAGCAACTGCATTCGGCTTGGGGCACGAACCTGGAGTCCCAGGATTGAGTCTTGCATCGGACTCCCTGCTTGGCAGAAAGTCTGCTTCTCCCTCCGACCTCTCCCCTCCCGTGCTCGCTCTCTCTCAAATAAATAAATAAAATCTTTAAAAAAATAATAACAAAAATATAAAAAAACTAAAAGTAAACTAAAACCCTCCAAAGAAGCCAAGACAAAAAACACACCAGAAACTGTAAGAAACCATGACTAAAAGGAGCATTACCTATTGTACAGAACAGGACGTACTAGAAGCGGTAATACCTTCTGTTCCTAACTGAATTCTAGGCAAATGAATCATGAGGAGAACAGTCCCTCCATCTTCCATTCTGAAATGCTAATAGTGAGGGAGAAGGGAAGAAGGCAAAGTTCCCAGAGGACACGCCCCACACCACCATGACCCCAGCTGGAACCTCCCGTCAGCATCATGGGGACAGGATGGCTCCTTAGAAACAAAGCAATAAGCCTGTTACCCTTTTCCTAAGGACCCCGGGCTGCCCTTTAGAACATTCTGGAGATAGCGCGTGAGCCACACTCCCCATCCTCCAGGAGCCCCGAGTCTGGAGGCCTCTGCTCAGCACAGCTTGGTTTCATTCACGTTGCCCCTTCTCCAACTTCAGAGTGGTGTCTGTTTCCTCTGAGGCGCCAACTCACATCTGGTTTCGGGCCTGGATGCGCCTCACAGCTCGTCCTCTGAGAGCCCAAGGCATACGGCAGCCGGAGCGGACAACAGCTGCACGGCACTTCCCAGCGGGCAGACGACGCAAACATTCTCACTTGAATTCTGCCTAGTGCGTCTGTTACGAGATGTTTCTTGAAATCAACCCTAGAAGTGGCAGAAACTCCAAACCGCGAGTCGCTCAACAAGCCACAGTGCTGAGCCCTGCAGGCCCGGGGCACGGTCAGTGGTGCTTTCTAAGCGTTACGTAACGGAGTTACACTTGCTGCGTTCTACTCTGTCACGGTAGGAACGGACTCCGCACTTTGAAAGTTCCTCAGCCACACAACGCAAGAAGCAACGGCTCCCCGCTGCCTACAAAGTCAAGTCCAAACGATCTGGGCTCCCGACCCAGCACTGCCCACTGGCCCAAACCCGCCCAGCACAATGTTCCAAGAATCAGGTCAAGAGCCCTCCGCCTCCTGGGGACACTCTCCTACCTCCCTTGGTTGGGTCATTCACTGCGACCACAACACTGCCCTGTCCCTCCCCCAAGCAGACCATTACCTGTGTCCTCCATCTCAGGGACCAAGTACCAGCACCCAGCAGGGGCGCACCAAACACACTACAGAAAGAAGCCAGTCTCCAAGGCAGGGCACATGATGACGGCTTCTCCTGGCCCCGTGGAGCGTTTGTTACCTCTTGGAAGTTGGTGACCTCCTCCATGGGCACCTTTTCCTCTTCCTCGATGGCATGACGCATGGTCTTCTCCACCCGCTGCAGCAGGAAGTCAAAGGCAGCAGGATTCTAGCACAAATGACCGAGAGGACATGAGTGAGACGGGAAATACCGTTGCACCCACCAATCTACCTCAGGCAGGACGGGACACTGCAGAGAACACCCCAGAGTTGCTGAGCGCCCGCCCCACAGCGCCTTCGTCAAGGGCAGGCCAAACAGAGGAGGTCTGATGAGGGGGCCACAAAGGAAGAGAGCGGTCAGGGCTTGACTGGAGCCCTCGCCACTTCTGGGTCCCACCAAGCATTCGGCAGGAAGACCAGGGAGTGTCTCACCATCCTGAACCGGCAGGGGATGTCACTGCGAAACACGCCTGACTCGAGGGCCTCCACGTGGCCACCCACATAGGTCTCAGCGTCTAGCACGTGACCGTCATCCGTCAGCTTGTTGAACTCCTGCTCCTGCTTGTTGGGGAAGATGATGTTGGCGTGGAAGGCTTGCACCATCAATAAGGCCTCACACAGCGTCCCGGAGCCCTTCCGCAGAACCTACGGGGAAACCAGGCTTCAGACCACAACCATATCGGCACCAGCGCCCTCGGACAGCGTGCAGAGAACGGCACTGACCTCGTCGGGCTCCATGGGGATGATGGTGCAGAGGGCAAATATAAAGGGATGGACGTACTTCATGTACAGGTAGTACGTGGCCACCGCGTCTGACACCGAGTACGTGGCCAGAGTCTGAGGAGAGAACATCAGAGAGTAAGAGCCATGAGGAGCCCCGGAGGCACCGCGGCAAGCGCAAGGGGGCACAGTGAGGAGACGCACGTGCCTGGGGCTGCTCGGTGGCCATCCGGCACATGTCCTCGGGGTCCAGCTCCACAGGGTCATAGCCCAGCTTGGCCTTGGCAGCCGCCTTGAGGTTGTGGCTGCCCACAGGAAGGTAACTGTCCCTCTTCACCCACCTGAGAACAAGAACCAGAGCACAGTCAGCGAGGACTCCGAGACGAAGCCCAAGAACCGGGAGAGGTGGCAAAGCTGGATGCACCCCAGACAGTCCTAACGGACCCCAAAGATCTCCTCCGAGACCCCACAGGGAGCAGACACCCACAAAGCCTTTCACCCGGATCCGGTCAACCTCGCAGATGAGCCCACAAACGTGAGGAAAGGCGAGCGTCGGTCCTCCAAGCCCCACGGCCTTCCCCTCCTCCCTAACAGGAAAGACAAAGGTGAGCGGGCAGGAACCTGCACCCTCAGCCTCCCTCCCGCCCTCCAGCTTGTCCTGTGGGTGCTTCTACTTTGCGCTGCTCTCCCCCTCCCTCAGACCCTATTTCTGAACTCCTATTCTCTCCTTACACGGTCCCTTCCACGTGGAAACTGGAAGCACCCTGTGCCCCTCACCCCGTGCCCGTCTCCATGTCCTCCCATCTCAGTCCCATGGCCAACACAGTGTCCCTGGCAGCCACAGCCCCTCATGACTGCAACTTGCCTCAGCTCCCTCAGCCTCTGCACTCCTCACTCCTGCCACCCTCCTCCCCAGAAATGCCCCGTCACCTCCCAGTACTGCCACCTCCTCTCAGAGCCCCCACCTGTCCTTTTACCTCTGTCACCCTGCCCCATGTGAAGGGGTTCCCAGGCCTGCTGCTACCTGGAAGCTGAGCCCTGCTCCCCCAGAGGCCTGCCCCAAACCCTGAGCACCAACATTCCCTGTGCCTCATGTGGCCCTGCCCCCCGTTCATGGATCCCCCAATCCACCCCTCTCCAATCCTGTCCTCATTACGACTCGGCCTACCCATTCCAACCCACGCACCATGACACCGGGGCTACAGAGAAAACAGACCAAGTGTGTCAATGGCTCCCCAGAACTCACCTCCCCACAGGGTCCAGGAGGCCCACAAGACCTCCTTTCTCTCCAGCCTTGCCTCAGCACTCTGAGCCCCCTTGAATGCCTCTCTCCAGGCTGGACACCCCTGGTGCAGCACCCCCACCTTTGTGGAGGACTCCCACAGCACCAAGGCCTCACCCACCTGGCCCTTCTGCCCTGGCTTCCCCACCAGGTCTGACGCTAACGTGGTTGGTGGTAGAAGGAATAACGAGCCCACGTGAAAGACAGCACATCCCCAGACCTAGCCAGAGCCACACCCACTGTCCCGAAGGCAATGGGAGCTACTTCTCAGAAGCCACCCTCCCCCGTCAGAGGGAGGGGGACAGGACCAGTACGCGCAAGAAGGAGCTCCGGACCCCCGTCCCAGAAAGCCCTCCTGCAGCAGCGCAGTGAGCTGCCGGGCCTACCTGAGACAGTCCATGTGGATGCACTGGGACGCCTTGTACTCCCCCTGGCTGTCCTTCTGGAACCCGATCTCCTGGTACATGTTCAGTCCGTGGACCGCTGCTCTGGCCTCCACAAACGGCCTAGGGATGAGGGCAGACAGATGGGCACATGGGCAGTCATCCTTTAGTTCCCTCAGAGACAGGAGACTGCCCCCAGCAGACCCCCAAGCAGACCCAGGAACCCCCACACCCACTTCTCCTCAAACAGTGCGAGGTGCCTCTCGGGCCACTAAGCAGGCCCTCCTACCCCTCCTCCTCTCGCACTTTCTTCCCGTCTCGATCATTTGTAACTGAGCACATTTACACCGCTGTACAACACCCCCTCCCAAACACATTTTAGTGACCCACAAGCAAGACGTCACACTTACCAGTCAAAAAAGTCCCCGTTGTAGGTGACCATGATGGTGGGTTTGGTCTCCTGGACATGTTCAAACCATCTCTGGAGTAGATGAACCTAAATCCAATGATTCTCGGCTGTCAGAGGATTGCTGCTTCTCTTTGAGCCGTTACCTAACACCCCTCCTGAAGGTCAGGAAGCGGTCACCGTGTCATTCCCGCAGCCGCCCCTGCCTCCAGTGTGGACGGGGACCCCACTAAACACCCTGCACGGGCGCCACCACGCTGGCTACGTGCGCACCGAGTCTGCCTCCTCCCGTTCCGCCTCAGATACCAGCAGTTTCCCGAAGGACGCCTCTTTTTTCCCTTTAAAGATTTTATTTTTACACAAAAGAAAACAGAGAAGAACTAGAGAGAGAACACGAATGGGGGGACAGAGGGAGAGGGAGAAGCAGGCTCCCCACTGCACTGGGAGCCCAACATAGGGCTCGACCCCCGGACCCTGGAATCAGGACCTGAGCCGAAGGCAGACGCGTAACGACTGAGCCCCCGGATGCCCCACCAAGGGAACCTCTTTACCTCATCGGGTTCATTGAAGACACAAAAAGGTCCTTCATACTCTGGTTTGGGGGTGAACTCGAAATCTTCAACATCCTCTGAAACGATCTCCCTGTTGGTGATGAGGTAGCCCTGGGAAGTGCGTGAGCCACCGGCATGGGTTAGGACACACACAGCCAAAACACACTCCTCATTCTTGGCCCAGAAGCTCCTGCTACAGGAGTTTGCAGCAACGGGAAGTCACCCCGGCTCGCCCAGGAAGAGCCCTGAGTGCCTCAAGCGTCTATTGGAAGGACCATGGCTTGTTTGTTCACTTTCCAGGACTCGACTCACTCATTTTTTCACCCAAAATATACTAAGCACAGGGGGATGCTGCTCTGATTTAGGGACTAGACAAGGTTCCTGCTCCTGTGAAACGTACATCCCGAAAGGTACCACTTACCTGACCATCAATCATATAGGAAACCATCATAATCTGGTCAGTCTCAGCATCGGGAAACTTGAGGGGCAGTTTGGTGGTCTCAATGTCAAATGCCAAAACCACAGGGTCCTGCAGGGACACGATGTCTCATTAAATTGGACAGAAAGCAAGCCAAGCTCTAGAGATCCCAAACGTCTTCACAACACCTGCCACCTCTACCCCCGCCTCCAGCTGCTAAAGGAGTCAAGCTGCCACAGGGAGAGGTTCCAGAAGAAGTGAGACCAGCATTTTGGGGTTGACTGAGCTGTATCAAGAATGCCACGATTCACTGGTGGTATAAAAATTTAAACACATACAAGTGCTTAGAGCATGAGAGGAAAATCCTAAAATTATAGAACACCTGAGTCTCGACATGCTTAAAAATGCATGACCTTATTTTGACCTTTGTGACAAGCCAGAGAGGGCTTCGTGGTACAGAGATAACATCTCTGCTTTGGATATGAGAAAACAGCAATACAGAATTGCCCAAGAACACAGAGCATCCCTGAACCAAGGCCTTCCGGTCATGAATCCATTTTCAACACACCACGTCGCTCTCAGCAGCCCAAAATGGAAGTCAGCGCTTTCCCTCAAATGTTCAGATCCAGCCCAGCTCAAACATGGACATCACACGGTGATACATAAGCACAAAGTGAAAATTATGCTTGGTCAGAAACAGGCGTCTGGGGGGCTCAGTAGTTAAGCATCTGCCTTTGGCTCAGGTCCTGATCCCAGGATCCCGGGATCGAGCCCCGCATCGGGCTCCCTGTTCCACGGGAAGCCTGTTTCTTCCTCTCCCACACCCCCTGCTTGTGTTCCCTCTCTCACTGTGTCTCTCTGTCAAATAAATAAATAAAATCTTAAAAAAAAAAAAAAAAAAAAGAAACAGACCAAAAATTTTTTTTCCTACATTTTTAAGAAAGTATCTAAGGGAAAAGAAGAAAACAAATCTCTGAATCAAATTCATCCTTCAGCACTGAATGAAATCTCTCCAGAAACAAGTGGAAAACCAGGATGGAGGAAATGCAAGCAGTACTCACAGGTCGTTCAACAAGGTCATCTCGTCGGGTGATTTCCACGGGAAAGGCACTTCCTCGGTATCTGACGTTGTACCAGTGAGCCTGCGGGACGGGGAGCACGTTAAGAAAAAGCTCTGCATCTGTCCCAGGAGGTGCATCTGTATGTACAGTAAATCTGTATGGATTTATCCTTTCAGGGTCACTGCCCAACTGTCCAGCTGCCCAAAAGGCACGGCCCACTCACCACGTGGATCTTCAGGTCAATGGAGAGGCGGATGTGGTAGGGCACGTCATACTCCCGCATGTCCACAATGTTGTCCCACTGGTCGGTGACCTTCTTGGAGGCTTCCTCTTCATCCATAACCACACTGCTCCCTTGCAGAACACTGCAAAACAGAGACAGGCCAACTTACTCAACTACACTCTTCTTGGGGGTGGAACAGGAGCGAAGACCACAGCCCACGTGGAGTAAACACAGAGGGTAAATCAAGGTGGCAGCGTGCCCAGACGGGCTCTTCTTAAGAGAATGACCTCGGATGACACCTTCCTATAAGCAGCAGACCAGATAGGAAATTCCATACACACTTAGGACGTGTATTTTATAGGATAAGATAAAAATTTTAAAAATTGGGGTGCCCGGGGAGCTCAGTCGTTAAGCGTCTGCCTTTGGCTCAGGTCACAATCGCAGGGTGCTGGGATTGAGTCCCGCACTAGGCTACCCTCCCTGCTCAGTGGTGAGTCGGCTTTGGATTCTCTTTCCCTCTGCCCCTCCCCGTGCTCAAACTCACTCTCTCTCAAATTAACAAATCTTAAAAAAAAGGGGGGTGGGTGTCACTGGGAATCCAAAATGTCTTTACTATTACAGCAACTCAACGTTGGAGCCACAACTCCACCCCTCTGTAAGAAAAGCGGTACAGCTAAAATACAACCCAGGAGACCACCTTTTATTGAACACAAATGCACCACGTAAGAAACTCTACCCAGGCTGGGAACCTGGGTGGCTTGGCTGAGGGTTCGCCTCTTGATTTTGGCTCAGGCAATGATCTCAAGATGTGAGACTGAGCCCCGGGTTGGGCCCTGTGTTGGGTGTGGAGTCTCCTTAGAATTCTCTCTCCTCCTCGCCCTCTGTCCCTTCCCTCCCCTTGCACTCTCTTGCTCTCTCTCAAAAGAACAAAATAGATAAATAAATATAAATAAACTAAAATTTTTAAAAAAGAAATTCTACCTAATTGCTTGCAAGTGTTTCTACACTAAACAGAGCCGATCCTCAAGGTAACTTCGTTGCTAGTTTTCCTGCTTCCCATCCATCTCGTCAACTTAGCAGGAATGGGCAACAGTCCTGCGGGCCATCTGGCTGCCCTGCTTGCGAGAAGGCCCACCTGGAGAGCATGGCTGTATAGGCATCACCGGCGTGGCCCTGCTCCCGGTTCTTCTTCACAGCAGGGGAGACGTCCTTCCTTACTCTGACAAGATCCTCCACGGTGTTGAAGGACAGCTTCACGTAATTCCGCTTCAAACCGACCAAGTGATTTGGCTACAAAATGTAAGATTGTGCTCATGAGTTCAAGAGGAAAAGGACTTTATTGGGGTAAGAAAATAAGGGGACAACGACTGAAAGGCTTAGCAGAAAAGTTGGCAAGTCCAAAGCATCTTGTCCAATTCTGCATGTGCACAACTAAACCACTAACATTCTCTAAGAGGACATATGGACAGTCACCAAACCCCACAGGTGCTAAACTTGACCTCTTCCCAGCTCTACCCCAGAGGCAGGACAGACCAGCCTCATTCACCCTGAAGTGTCCAGGTGATACTCACCAAGTCCAGGTCCTCCTTGGGAACAGTCTCTATTTTAGCAATTTTACCCTGAAACTTCTTGGAGAGAAAAGATGAAACTTCTCGTTCACAACCCTAAATCGAGATCAGAATGAAAGGACTTCCTATCAGTAAGATCTATTGTCTTCCTTGTCCGTTTCTCCAGAGGCCTCTCTACTTTCAGTCCTGAAACCCCCCCATAAAATGAAGCACCGGCCGTGTGACCTGATTCTACGCAGCGGGCTTACCTTCCTGGTCGCAATGTAGAAATACGGCTTGTAGGGCAAGGCCACCTGTAAGAGCCACCAACCCATGCGGGGGCGATGAGAAAGAAGAAAGGAGAAAAGTGAGACCGGCTGTTTGCCGCTATACCGACAAGTCTCTTACAAGATGACACGGTCCAGAATCGGCAGCTGCATGGACGGCAAGGGCAAAGTCTGAGACACAAAACTACCCCCTTTCAGTCCTTCCAAGCTGGTTCTCTTATGACATCTCGAACGGTGACCCATGTGGCTCCAAGGGGCCCAGGTCTCCAGAGGCTTCCGGCAGCTGCACACCAGAAGCCTCTCCACCCCTCTCCTCCTAGAACACCTATCATCTGGACCCAGCTACATTTCATCACTGAGTGGGTCTTAGGTTCTTGGGGTTCAAGCCCTTACCTTAAATCTGCTCCCGTCATCTTGAATAAAGTAGTAATCCACTGCACTGACTAAGCGTTTGTCTTCATCTAAAATCTCAGTCTACGAGAGAATCAGTCAACACGGGCACAAAGTCATCCTCTAGGCAGTACGAGAACCCTCCTGCTCCTACTTTTTGGGAAACTGAGCACAGAAACAAACTCCTTCTCCATCCCCACATAAACATTCCCCGTCCACAAGAACCGCATCACAACACCTGCAAGCGAGGATTTCTCTCAATCTCTCCCTCATTCTTGAAAACTTTTTATGAGTTAACAGGGAACCCCCTCAGCCTTGTTTTCCCAGGAGCCTCTTTACAGCCCGGTGATGCTGAAGGAGAAAGGTCCCACCGCCACCTGCGCCGCCCACTCTTCCAAGGCCTAAGCCACGAGGAGGGCGCAGCTGCCCAGGTGCTTACAGGGTGCATGTTGATAAGCCAGCCTGTCTTCTCGCCCGGCTCCTTGAGTCTCTCAAAGCCAAACCGCAAATCCATCTTATCCGTCCACTGGCTGCGCTCCAGGCGCTTAAGTGCGGAGACGGAGGAAGAGGGGCCATCGTCCCTGAATGAAAGGAGGAGGGAAATCCTGTCTTCACGGATCATGACTCTACCCCTGCAACCTCCGTGCACCCAGTGTAAGCACTTTGGATGCAACAGTCGATGCACCCCTGAAAAACCTCATATTTGACAAAAACGGTTCATCAAAGTAACAAGAGTCATTGGAAACATGACTAGGGCAGGAACCTCAAAACCCGTTCAACTCTGTAACCAGAACACTAAGAAAACAAGCACCAAGGCTAGATGCTGCTGCCTCGGGGGATATTAAAAACGCATAGGGGCGCCTGGGTGGCTCCGTCAGCTCAGTGCCTGACTTGATCTTGGCTCAGGTTATGATCTCAGGGTCATGAAACTGAGTCTGTCTCCCCCCTCCCTCCGTCCCCTTCCTGGGCATTTATCCCAGAGGAGAGAAAACTCTTTCATACAAAAACTCATCTGTGGGGGAGCCTGGGTGGCTCAGTGGGTTAAAGCCTCTGCCTTCGGCTCAGGTCATGATCCCAGGATCCTGGAATCGAGTCCCACATTGGGCTCCCTGCTCGGCCAGGAGTCTGCTTCCCTTCCTCTCTCTGCCTTCTCCTCTATGTGTTATCTCTGTCAAATAAATAAATAAAATCTTAAAAAAAAAAAAAAAAACCTTCATGTGTGAACATTCATACCATTTCACTCATTATAGCCAAAACATGGAAACAACTGAAACATTACCTACGGATAAATAGTAATTAACTTAGGGTATATCCATCCCACGGAAGACTATCCGTCAACAAAACAGAAGAAACTTATGGATTCATGCAGTAACTTGGATGGATCTCAAGGGAATTATGCTGAGTGGAAAAAGCCAACCTGACTTTTTATAATTTGATGTGTAATCTGACTTAAGTAGAGTTCTTGAATAAAATTAGAGGTGGAGGCTAGATTAGCAGCTGCCATGGATGAGGAAGAGGGAGGAATGAAGGTGGCCGTGGCTCTGAAAGGGTAGCATGGGGGATCCTGGGGACAGAACTGTCCTGTGTCTTGACTGTGGTGGTCACAGACACACCACGTGCACAGAACTAAACACACTGGCATACATAACCGCGTGCGCATGCGTCGCTCCAACGGCCATTTCCTGCTAGTGACCTGGTACTCTAGTGACCAAGACATTACCACTGGGGGAACTGGCTTCCGGGTGTATGGGATCTCTGGGTAATTTCCTTTTCTTTTTCTTTTTTAAGATAGTACTTATGTATATGACAGCACAAGCAGGGGGAGCAGCAAGGAGAGACGGAGAAGCAGACTCCCTCTGAGCGGCGAGCCTGGGCTCCATCCCAAGACCCTGCGATCACGACCTGAGCTCCAGGCAGATGCTGAAGGAACTGAGCCACCCAGGCACGTCCTGTGTGATTTCTCACAACTGCATGAGAATCTACAATTAACTCAAAACAAAGAAGCTCCCTGTGTATTTTCATTTATTTTTAAAATGACAGTTCTCCGGGGCATTGTTAGCGTGTTTCCTGGTAAAATGAACTTGACAACATCCACCACACAAGGCTTTCGTGCATCTTGCAACAGCGAAAACCGCACAGCTGGCAGCATGGCGGGGGCGGGGGGGGGGATAAAGGCAAGAATTTTGATGACCAATTTGGACTGGGCTCTAGTTCTGCCAAAAGAACAAGCAGCGACGAATCACGCGCCGAGGACAGGCACACGGGGTCCTCTACTGCGGTGCGAACGCAGCAAACAGCACCTGCAGGACTTACTGAAGATCACCACGACAAGGAAATGCCTACTTCTGCCGTCTACAAGGTGCACTTCCGCAACGGGCACGGGATCGGGAAGAAACTACTCCAACCACCTGCTCTGACTCGTTTCCACGCACAAAGCGTGCGCCTGTCGCCGCCCCCGCCGGGCACCCACCTCATAGACGACCCGCCCCAGCGCGGGGCCGGTCCCACTCTCACACCTCCCAGTCCCCGCGCAGCCCCTGGGGTCGGCCCCGGAGGTCGTCCTAGCGCAAGCACACCGCCCAGTTCCCCCCACCGCCCCCGGACCGGCCCCGCGCACCCCGTCCCGTCCCCGCACGGCCCCGGGCCCGACCCCGCGCGAGCCGGGAGCGACAGGAGGCGAGGAGCGCGCGCTGTGACCGCAGCGAGGCCGGCCTCCCGCGCGCCCCGGTCTGCAGGCACCGAGAGGCGGCTCGGTCAGCTCCGGCTTCCACAGAGCCGTCTGTCCTCGGTGCGCGGAAAGCAGGGCGAGCGCGGGAGGACCGCGCCGCTGGGGGGCGGCCTGTGGAGGACCCGCCTCGGCTGCGCGCCAGGAACTCCGCACAAGGCAGGCTCGCCCACCGCCCCTCACCGCCCCTCACCGCCCCTCACCGGCTGGCCTCGCCGTCCGGGCCCGGCTCCGCGCGCCGCCGCCCGGTGTTCCTCAGAACCATCGCGCCGCGCCCGGGCCGCCGCCGCCGCCGCCGCCGCTCTCCCGAAGAAATTTGGCGCGCTCCCACCAACTCTCGCGAGAGAGCGAAGCGCCCGCCGCCCAATCGGGAGGCTCGCCGCGCCCCGCCCCGCCGAGCGCCTATCGCCGCGGGCGCACGAGGGGAGGTGGCCGGATAGGGACTCGGGGAAAAGTATGCAGACGCGCGCGCGGCGCACGGCGGGGTCTGCCCCGGGCCGCGATGCGGGCCGCGGAGGGGCGGGAAATGGGAGGCCGTCCCCGCGCCCGAGCAGACCGGAGGCCGGGGCGGGGGCCGTGGAGGCCGCGGAGCAGGAGAAGCGATGGCGCCGGCTGCGTCCAAGCTGCGGGCCCGGGAGGGGCTCGGGGCGCTGCCGCCGCGGGCGCTCGCCCAGTACTTGCGCCTCCTGCGCCTCTACCCGGTGCTCACCAAGGCGGCCACCAGGTCTGCGCGGAGCGGCCGCGAAGGGGGTCCCCGGGCGGGGGGGCAGCCCGGAGCTCGGCCGGCCTCTGGGACGCAGCCCCGGAGACGCGCTCTCTGCGAAAGGCGAGACCTCGCGTGCCCCCCAAAGCCCTGCACTGGCCGGAGAGCTCCGCGTAGGCGGGTTTGTGCGTTTGGTTCTGACAGGTCATTGCCAGTGAGCCCGACCAAAGGAATGCACCAAACGAGAGGGTCAGGCCCCCTTCCCTGGAGGTCCTCTCCCTAAGGTGCGTGGGAGCGGGCCGGAGGTCTGCGTCCGGCCCGCCCGGGCCGTTGGCACCTCCGCTCGTTCCGAGGTCAGAGGCGTTCAGGTCCGTGCCTCCAGCGGCACGGCCTCCCGGGCGGGGTGGCAGGTGTTCGCATTCCTTGTCTTGCAGCTTTGCATTCGGGCGAAAAGGTGACAAAAGCCGCCCCCCACCCGGGTCTGCTGGTTCGTTGCACCCTTTGATTTGGGATTTTAAACTTTATATGAGACATCGCTCTCCTTCGTTAGCTTTAATTAGTTAATTTTATAAGTTCGTCCCCTCTTATTAAATGCAGCCTTTCATAAACATGGACAGCATGCTTTCGGGGTGTCGAGTACCAGCAGCAAGTAAGTAGGTAGGTAAGGTCCCTACCCTCTGGGCTTTCTATTCTAGTGAGAAACTAGACAGGAAGTACAGAGGTCTTAAGGAAGGGACTAGGCGGTGCACGAAGGGAAAGGGAAAGCTCTGAGCAGAGGTACCCAGTGCAAGGTGCTGAGGAAAGAACAAGCTAACAATGGAGCAGTGGAAAGTCTCTGTTGCTGCAGAAAATGAACAGTGAGGAAGGGACCAGATGAGGAGGAGGTAGCCAAGGATATTAAGGTCCTTAAAGACATACAAAGAATTTTGGATTTTTTAGCACACAGAGCTTATCAGAAGGTATTGGAGTAACTGGGCCCATCTCCACCTTTCTACTGAAATTTATGTTGCGGTAGTTGTAGGTTTACATGCGCTTGTTAGGAATAATACAGGGAGATCCCTTGTACACTTTGCCCAGTCTCCCCCACTGGTAACATTTTGTAACACTGCAGTGCAGCATCACACCCAGGACGCTGGCATGGGTGCAGAGTGTGTGTGTGTGTGTGTGTGTGTGTGTGTGTGTGTGAGAGAGAGAGAGAGAGAGAGAGAGTGTGAGTGAAGTTCTACGTCTCCACTTTTTGATGTAGGGCCTGTACACTGGGGCTGCTTTAGAAGGGAGCCATCTCTTCCCGTCCCACGCGGCTCTCAGCTCAGCCGTGCTGATTACATTCAGGAACGGCCACCGTCCTGCTGCTTGCTCCTGTTCTCTGATTACATTTCTGTCCACAGTGGCATTTTGTCAGCACTTGGGAACTTCCTGGCCCAGATGATTGAGAAGAAGTGGGGAAAAGAAAACTGCTCTCAAAAGCTAGATGTCAGTGGGCCTCTCAGATATGCCATTTATGGGTGAGTTCCACCATGGGGCTGGTCTACCCAGTAGCAGACTAATTGAAACAAAGCAAGGGTATCAAGACCAAGTTTCTGAAATGACCTAATTTGGAGACATAATTTTTAAAATGCATCGAAATAGCATGGGAAAAAATCAGAACGCTGGATAATGTGCACCTGTGTTAGGGTGTTCATTCTGAATTGCTTGGGCAGGAGGGTGGCAGTCGTCATTGGGCTGAGAATCTGAGGGCAGATAACTCACCTAAAACTCAGTTAGCCTTTGACACAGAGACATGAAAGAGGAAAACAGACGCAAGTATGGCCAGCTGTCTCCATTATTTTCATAGTTTTAAGCATGCAGGAAATAAATACTTAGGCATCCTGAAAGTGTCCAGTTTCTGAACCACTTGGAATTGCAAAGAGCACAGAGATTCAGGAGTTTTACCAGTCAAGTCTTCCCTGAGTTCTCTGGCCAATGGTAGTGTCGGTATAGATGGATTATTTTGAAGTCTTTTGCATCAAGTCGTTTTGTCAATTTGAACTTCACAGATATCACTGTGTGTCTATAAGCATATTGGTTGCGGTCATCACGTTTCCATAATGCAGTTAAAGCCAGTCGCCCTGGAGGAAAGGAACGCGTCCGAACCCGCTGGGCGGCATTACTCATTCACAGTTTCCATCTGCCAGACTTCGGTTCCCTCTTAAGGCCCCTGGCTAGCTCAGTCGGAGTCGGTACAGCATACAGCTCTTGGTCTCGGGGTCCTGAGTTCAAGCCCCACCCTGAGTGGAGAGAGCACCGAACAAAGAATAAATTCAGTTAAGAGTCTGTTCCCTCTCACTAAGGAGCCCTGCTCTGCACTACTTAACCTGTGGCAGGATGGGAAGCAAGGGCTGAGAACCAGTTGTGTAAGGACTTCCAGTGTCAAAATTGGGAAGACCCGTAGGTCCCTGCCCATCTTTTTATTGCTGAGTCCTACAGAGCTACAGGTCTGTTGCACCAGTAGCCTCAGTGCCTGGGTTCAGTTCTGTCCCAGGTACCCTCCCTTTGGGAATGCAAAGCAGCAGTACTAACCAGCCCGCGCACAACACCAGGACTCCCTCTTACTGACGGCCCAGGCGGGTTGGAGGAGAAGCTCTGACACCAGGGATTCATCCGCTTACTATCCCTGAGCACCCTGTCTGAGCCAGGCCACGTGCAGTGATTAGACAGGCACGATCCTGTCCCGTAACGTTTATCTCTGTCTGGCAGAGAGGGCACCATTTTTTTTTTTTAAGATTTTATTTATTTATTTGACTGACAGATCACAAGTAGTCAGAGAGGCAGGCAGAGAGAGAGGAGGGAGGAAGCAGGCTCCCTGCTGAGCAGAGAGCCCGATGCAGGGCTCGATCCCAGGATCCTGGGATCATGACCTGAGCCGAAGGCAGAGGCTTTAACCCACTGAGCTACCCAGGCACCCCAAGAGGGCACCATCTGATGTAACAAATGAGATCATGACACGTAGTGACAGACTCTGAAGATAATGAAACAGGACCTGGGCTGGAGAGTGGCTGGGACAGTGGTGGGTTCTTGTCCAGAACAATCATGGACCATGTCTCCCAGCTGACAGTGTTGGAAAGGAGGTAGCCACATGGAAACTGATGGGAGATCCAAGGCAGGTCTATCAAAGACAAAAAAAAGAAAAAAGAAAAAGAATGCTTGAAACAGAGTCAAAGAAAGCCCCTGTTTTTTAGAAGGACCGCACAGACCTGTGTGGTCAGTGATGGGCGACTCCAGGGAGGCGGGGTTTAGGACCTGGGATTTGGGGGTGAAGCTGGACCCAAGAAGGGCACACCCAGAGAATGGCAGTCCTGCTCACCCCCACCATGGGGCCTCAGGTTCTTCTTCACAGGGCCCCTGAGTCACTTCTTCTACCTCTTCATGGAGCACTGGATCCCTTCCGAGGTCCCCTTGGCTGGGGTCAAGAGACTCCTCCTGGACCGCCTCCTCTTTGCACCGGCCTTCCTGTTGTTGTTTTTCCTCATCATGAGCTTCCTGGAGGTTGGTCTCTGCCATAGCTCTGTTTGGCACAGCGGTCCTTTGCCTGGCATCTGGGGGTGGAAATCAGAGGGTCCGTGAACTTCTCAGTACACTCCAGTGACTCCAGTGAAATCCCTTGCTTCCCTTTATGAACGTCAGACACAAACTCCAGCTGCACTGGCAGCGTCTGTTGGTCCCCAGTAAGATGTCACAAATATCTCAATATCACACATCATTTGTTACAGACGGAATAGCTTTTATGTGTCGTCACTCCTACCTGCCTTCAGGCCTTGTCACTGAATGTGTCGATACGGAAGCACATCTACTCATCTATCCTAAGGTTCTTTTCCTGAGTATTCTGAAAGGTGTATTTCCATGTAGTTGGTTCCTTGGTAATCCTATACATTCTGTTTCATGCAGACGGGATTCTGAGAAGGGGGTCGATGGAATTCATGAAACAAGTTCCAGACCCCCGACGGTATTACAGAACCTGTGCTAACTCAGTGCCTAAACATCGGAAGTGCTCTGAAGAGGTTAACATGTCGGCATAGATTTAAAACATCACAGCCCACCACGTGAGCGGTGTGTTCACATGGGGTCACCAGGCATGTCTGGGGTTCTGCCCAGCCCAGTCCCTTCCTGGTTCACTAGCTCCTCCTACCCTGCCCCCCTTACCTTCTCCTGCAGGTTTTATTGTAAAGCAGCATCTTGAGTTCTTGTTCCTGAGGCAAACACCCCTTGTGGTCTAAAGTGTTCCTGGGGGAAGCAGGAAAGATGCTTCTGCCTAACTGGTTAGTAGTAAGTCCCTGAGAGTAAAAAGAGGTGTTTATTCTTCCAAATACAAAAGGAATATATATTCATTAAAAGACCAAAACCCTGAATGCATAGGTCATATGGGACCAAAGTATGTGAAGTACGCAGCACATAAATGACATATGTGGGACCACATTATACCACACGCAGTACAGATGCTTCTGCATCTCCATTTTTTTTTAATTTGAATATAGTCAATGCACAATGGTATGTTAGTTTCAGCTCTACCGTGCGGTGACTCAGCTTCTCTGTCCACTGTGCTCACCACACGAGTCACCACACGACTCGAATGACAATATCATGGGCTCTATTCCCTATGCTGTCCCAACGTCCAGCTTTTCTCTGATCATAGATCCCACGTGTTGACTGCACGGCGTTCCCCCACATACCTGTCCCTTTTGTGTAAGGATTCCTGTTTGGTTAAATCCTAGCATTGTCCAAAGAGGCTGTCCTTGCTTGTTCTCCTGCAAAGCTACAGGAGAGTACAAACAGCTAATGTTCGTTGACTGCTCCTTCCAAGCTCTGCAGTGAGTACTTTGTGCCATTTGAGCTGCAAGCCGAGCCCATTTTGCAGAAGCTCAGGCCCACGGCTTAAGATCCCATAATTTGTAAGACCATGAGTCCAGTCAGACCCAGGCTTTGTGACCCCAGAGTGCCCAACCCTCGCAGCTTTGTTTTCCCACACTCTTGATGGACCGTGAATGTATTTTTCTTTTAAATAGTTTGCAACTTGCTACATAAAAAATAATGTATACATATTTATTTATGAGGTTGAACATCTTTTTATATGTTTAGTGTATTTCTTCTACGAACCGCTTATTTTCTATCAGTGTTTGCTTTTTTTCTCACTGATTGTATATTTGTATATATTAAAGACATTAATCCTTTGTCAAATACAGACTGCAGACGTTTTTCCCATTTTTCAGGTTTTTGTCTTTTAACTGAAGACAAAGTTAAACATTTGAAGTTAGATAAAGTTTATTTATATTTATATATAGATAAAGTATATTTATAAAGTGTTTCTCCATACAGGAGTTTAAAAAGTTTATATATTCAAATGTTATTTTTTTTCCTTTGTGGGCTTCCTTCAAGGAAGATACTGGGAATATTCTCCTTTACTTTCTTCTTTTATGATTTTATTATGTACCTTTTGACAAACACAAAGATAATAGAAATACTCTATACTTTTCTCTAGTATTCTTATTTTTTTGTTTATGTGTGGAAGATCTACTTTTGTCTTGTTTCTTTTCACTTAAACAGCGAACTGCCTTGTTACCATTTATTGAACAGTCCCCTGTGCTCTGAAATATCCCCTTCATCGCGCTCTCATTCCCGTAGGGGCAGGCCATTATCTGCACTCTAGTCTTTTGCCAGATTCTGTTAGTTTCCATTGTATGTCTTTCCTTTTTTAGCTTCTAATTACCATCATCTCATAGTATTTTTTTTTTTTAATCTTCAGTGGTTTAGGCCTCTCCTTGCTATTCTTCTCTGAGATGACTATTCTTGGGCATTTATCTTCTCAGATGACATTTATAATCAAATTATTGGGGTTCAGTTTTTTTTAAAACTTCAAGTTTTGCTTGAAAATGCATCCATTTTGGAGATTGTTTTGGGAAGAACTGACAGCTGAGGCACGAATGGCAGTTCTGGTGCCCTTGGGCAAGAGCACGAATCCCAGCATTCAGTCAGCCGGTACAGGTGAGGAAGGCCCACAAGGGCCACGAACACAGGGTACGCAGGTGGGCTGCCTCACTGGTGCTGACTCCCCAGCCAGAGTGTTGGCTCCTTAGAGCTGCAGCACTAAGCAGGCCCACAGGTGTGCTGTCTGCATAGCAATGGAACAAAGTCCAGTTTTAAAACCCATCGTGTTAGGGTTTGGGGCCCTCCAGACCTTGGCACCCCAGCTTCAGTTCTGAGGGCTGTGGCAGTTGCTCACCATCCACATTCCCCTCCTTTCCAGGGGAAAGATGCAGCTGCGGTCGCTGTCCAGATAAGGAGACGCTTCTGGCCAGCGCTGCGCGTGAACTGGCAAGTCTGGACCCCCGCGCAGTTTGTCAACATCAACTACGTCCCTTTGCAGGTGAGGGCCAGCAGCACCGTGCAGAACCAGAGGGGGCCTCACCTTCCACCAGTTTTATTTCAGCTTAGAATGGCTAGGGGCTTTCTCTCTGCCCAGAATCAGTAGCAGTTCTGGATTTGGGCAGATGAAGCAGGTGTCCACACCTTATCCACTGCACCCGGAAATGTTTCTGCAAAGCCCCCCAGTCCGGGAACACCGTGAATTTTCCAAGGGTTCAGTATTGCCAGGGCCTGGCCTTGCAGGTCACAGTCGAAAGTGCACACAGGTGCAAAGCAGGATGTGCAGCGGAGGCAAAGGCAGCCTCACGTGCAGTGACAGCAGACGTGCTCGAGCAGCAGGTAGAGAGTGGGACCTGCCGTGGGGCAGCCTTTGGGGTGCCACCCAGGTGGGATTCAGCACTTCTGGGCACCTGGGGGGGTGCATTCTGAGGTGGCCTGCTGAAACTGCCCCATGCCCCCCTGCCCACTTCCTGCACTGAGCAAGGTGGGAGCCTGGAGGGGCTCTAAGCTGCAGGAACAGCTCACCAAGGCTGAAGGATCCCATCCCCGTGCACTGCCTTTACACACCAAAGACCGCTCTTGTGCGTCCAGCCCCAGGACGAGACCCAGGGCTGGAGATACGCTAGAGGGACTCAGCACATCTCTATACTCCTGGCCTGGGTTTATTACAGCCTCAAAACAAGAATATAACTGGATCCTAGGAATCCATGCTGGCTTCATGTGCTCCCTCCCTCCCATGAGGGTCACACAGAGCAGGCTCTTGCCAAAAGAGCTTTGGTACCGCCAAAATGCGGCACCGTGTACGCCATGTTTCTGCCCAGGGAAGCCCTGAGAAGACACAGCACCTGCGGGTTTGGGGACGGCTGGTCACGGAGGCACCCTCCGCCTGGCGCGCATCAGAATTCCAGACTCCCAAGGAGAGCAAGTGCTCGCCATGAGCCATGTTGTTTTAGCAAGCGATCCAGGCCTAGAAGCCATTGTTAGCAGTTGGGGAAAGGTGGAAACCCTTAGGGAATCTAAGTACCCAGGCGCCAAGCAAGAGCAAGCCTCTCAAACAGGCCTTTCCAATGACGGCAACCTTAAGCTTTTTTTGCCCACCGTTTAAGTAATCTACTCGTTTTCACCCCTGCTTTAGAGAGGAGAGACCTGGGCAGAATTCCCTTGAGCAGCAGCTCCACTGGAAGGATGGAAAGAGGAAGGGAAGTGCAGGCTGGGTGGTCACACACACACACGAGGAGTAGCGGAAAGCCAGGAGAAGGCAGTGACACACAACCACCGATATTGTAGGCTTAAAGCAAAATGAGAATTAGTTTCACTGGTTTTTAACAGTGATCTTATCAGTGACCTTCCCAAGAGCAGTTCCAGTGGCTCCGTGAGGGCTAAAGCCAGACGGCTGTGATTCGAGAAGTGGATGAAGCAGAAACCCTAAGTCTGCAAAATTCTCTAAGGTGTTGGTGAAGAGGTGGGGAGAAATGATGGGAGAGGGCTTCGAAGCTAGGCCAGACGCTACCCTAAAGAGGGGTTGTGGGATTCGGGCATAAGCAGAGAGGTGCTTTAGACGGAAGCTCTTCTTTACCAAGACAGGAGAGAGGTGCCTATTCGCTGGGGACGCCTGTCTACACATGCTTTCCTCTGGGGGGGTGGGGGCAGAGGGCAGGGCGGGGCCAGACGGAGGGGAGAGGAGGTAGGAAGGGTTTGAGGGGAGTAAAGACAGAGTAGACTTGTCTTGTCTGTTTTCTTGTCTTGTCTGTCTTGTCTGTCATTCTCTGATGACAGAGGGAGCTGACCGGAGATCCTCATGTGCATGGGCATAGGGCCGCAGCAAAGCAGGGAGGATGTGGGTTTTCTGGGGAGTACAACTAAGGAGCCACAGGCGAAGGCAACAAAGGCTACGGGCCGTGGACCCTAAGGTACACAGACAAGGAAGTAAAGAAACGGAAAGGCAGAATGGCTGAGGACATGAAGGGATCTCTGGATGGCAGAGTGGGAGAGCCTGGAAAATGAGACCCTTCTGGGCAGCCCCTGGACAGAAAGCTGGGAGGCTGTGATTAGTTTCCATTTTAGGTGGTTGCAGTTGAGTGCTTAAGGGCCAGGGGAGTTTATTAAACATTTACTGAGCACCTACTGTATGCCCCGCTGCTCTAAACTCTGGGGATACCGTGACTAACAAGGTAGAACATGGAGCTTTCATGGAGCTTGTACGTCAGGGAGGCTCACTGACTAAAGATAATTCCAGGCGGGAGTATGTCCGTCAGAACATGGAAGGAGGGTCACGGCCTGGGCTGGCGGGGCATCACCGACAGGCTGAGGGAAGCCATCACCAGATGTCCAGTCCCGGGGTGAGAAGCTGAGCCAGGAGCTGGTGCTCAGTGGACACGGGGCAGTCCCGTCTGCTTTCTCTGCCAGCCCGTAATGTCCTGCTCACCCCTCTAGCACCATGCTTTGTGCGAAGTGAAGGCTCAGTGGATGCGGCAGCTTGTGGACGGACGGACCAACAAATGAGCTCTGTCCTGGGGGGTCGGCGACTGGTACATACAGTCAGGGCCTCACTGTGGCCTGTGTTCTCTTGGCAGTTCCGAGTGCTTTTTGCCAACCTGGTGTCTCTGTTCTGGTACATGTACCTGGCCTCTCTGGGGAAGTGAAGATGACCCAAGCGAGCGCAGACACACTGCCCACGTGCGTCTAGGGACCCACCTGCCTAGGGCGAGGGAGCAGAGACAACCAGTCAGGACTTGATCTGACTCCCGATCATTTGACAGAAGACGGAGAAACAGAAATCTTTTCATGTAAGAATCTTGTGCTTTAAAAAGGCAGAAACTGTCTTCAGGTGATGCTGCCTTAGTCATAAAATACAGTAGTGCTGACTTCTTGTCACCTTGAATCAAATTAGGATGACAATAAACTAAAACGCACCATTTTCCGTGGTGATTGTAATTTTTCAGAACAATTGTGTCACTTTGGTAGAAATGGGGGGCCAGAGGGCTGCCCTCAGACTTTTTTTTTTTTTTTTCACTTTAAAAAAAATTGTGGTAAAACCTCTAATACTATTGCTTGCCTACGTGGAGACGTTGGAAAGGGGCCCTTCTAGAGCAGGACGTCACCCTGACGTTCGGAGGCTCTGTGAGGAGCATATAGCAAGCACCCTTTCCCCTGACTTTTCTCTGCTCTTACTGCTCTTCCGTTAACCCTCCTCCTCACCTTTTCTCACACTCCGTATCCTGTCCTTCTCTCATGAATACAATAGCCTTGGATCTTAATATTCTATTTTAAAACTTCTTTTATGTCCCATATACTGTTTCTGTTTCCTCGGGGTTCATGGTTGTTTTTTGTTTTGTTTTTTTACATTTGTTTTGTTCTTTCTTTTTCCCAATCAGGATTTCCCCAAAAGTCTGATTATATATCCGTCCTTTAAGAGTCGGAGTCACCAGGCAGTACTCTCACCGTGGGCTGACCGAGCAGGGACCCAGTTTTGTCAGAGATCACCCATTTTCAGTACCAAGGCCCTTTCCTCTTAGAATTCCCCAGAGAGGAATTCTTTAATTTCTTGCCCAGGGGAAGGGTCGTGGTTAGAGTGGAGGGCTGTGTAAGTCTAGTGGCCAGCATTCTTGCAGCTAACTGAAGGAAAGGGTTAGCGGTCCCGTTAGCACGCGAACTTCATCACGTCTGAGTAATCTCAGCTCTACTACTGCACCGTAGTCTCAGCCGTCCAGTGTCCAAGTCCAGAGTCCTTCTGGTTTAAATCCTCTGGAATGAAAGTCATCTTCCATGATGGAGGTGAGGTATTCACCTGAAGATACAGGTGATGGAGGGGGTGTAGAGGACAGACTCTTATAGGTTTTTCAATTGGTCCTTCTTTGTTCAACCCCACACCCTTCCTCAGAGGTGGGGCTACTGCGTGTAACTCCCAGATTTTTCCAGACTCACTGGACTAACTAAGCTTACTTCTTGGTTTCCTACAATGCTGGCAACTGATATTCCATCTTCTCAGATCTAAAATGACCTGATTTCCAGCTTTCTAAATTTGTCAACTGATCTTTTTGTTTCTCCTTGTGGACTTGTCTTTTTTTTCTTTCTTTAAAAATCTTTTTATGGGGCACCTGTGTGGCTCAGTCAGTTAAGTGTCTAACTCTTGATTTCAGCTCAGGTCTTCATCTTAGGGTCATGAGTTCAAGCCCTGTGTTGGGCTCCATGCTAGGTGTGGAGCCTACTTGAAAAAAAAAACTTCTTACTATCATTTTAGTAAGCAACCTTCTGGAAGAAGTAGGCAAAAATGTATGGGTTCAAGACACCATGTTTAAACAGAGATCAGAGTATTTCTGTATAACTGATTCGTTCTCCATAATCCAGAGAGATTTTTAAAAATATAAGTCATATCATGTCAACTCCTAACTTAAAAACCTACAAAGATGACCCAGCAGTTCCATTTCTGGGTGTATACCCCCCAAAACTGAAAGGGACTTGAGGTATTTGCACACCTATGTTCATAGCATTATTCACAGTAGCCAAAAGGTGGAAGCAACCCAAGTGTCCATTGACGGATGAATGGATAAACAAAATGTGTTGTATCCATAAAATGGAATATTATTCAGCCTTAAAAATGAAATTCTGACATATACTACATGATGAACTTTGAGGACACTATACTAAGTGAAATAAGCCAGTCCCCAAAGGACAAATACTGTGTGATTCTACTTACATGAGGTCCCTAGAATTGTCAAATTCATACAGACAGAAAAGGGAATGGTGGATGCCAGAGGGAGTCAGTGTTTAACAGGGACAGAGTCACTCTGGGAAGGTGAGAAGGTTCTGGAGATGGATGGTGGTGGTGGTGGTGGCAGTTACACAACAGTGTGAATGTATTTACTGCCACAGAACTATGTGCTTAAAATTGGTTAGGACGGGGCGCCTGGGTGGCTCATTCAGTTAAGTGTCTGCTTTCAGGTCAGGTCATGATCCCAGGGTTCTCAGATGGAGCCCTGCGTCGGTCTCCCTGCTCAGTGGGGAGCCTGCTTCTGCCTGTCCCTGTGCCTGCTGCTCCGTTTGTGCTCTGTCTTAAAAAAACAAAACTAAAAAATGGTTAAGATAGTGGGGCAGCACCTGGCTGGCTCAGTCAGTAAAACGTGGGACCCTTCAACTCAGGGTTGTAAGTTCGAGCCCAACCTGGGGTGTAGACAGTATTTATTTATTTATTTATTTATTTATTTATTTATTTATTTTAAAAGATTTTATTTATTTATTTGACAGAGATCACAAGTAGGCAGAGAGGCAGGCAGAGAGAGAGAGGAGGAAGCAGGCTCCCCACTGAGCAGAGAGCCCGACGTGGGGCTCGATCCCAGGACCCCGGGATCATGACCTGAGCCAAAGGCAGAGGCTTAAACCCACTGAGCCACCCAGGTGCCCTGAGAGTATTTAAAAAATAAAAAAATTTAGGGGAGCCTGGGTGGCTCAGTGGAGTAAGCCTCGGCCTTCAGCTTGATCATGATCCCGGGGTCCTGGGATCGAGCCCCACATCGGGCTCTCTGCTCATCGGGGAGCCTGCTTCCCCCTCTCTCTCTCTGCCTGACTCTCTGCCTGTGATCTCTGTCTGTCAAATAAATAAATAAATAAAATCTTTAAAAATAAATAATAAATAAGTTAATTAATTAAATAAAATAAAATAATTTTAAAAACAAAGCAAAACAGTTAAGATAGTAAATTTTGTTACATGTATTTTACCACAGTTAAAGGAAACCTGCAGAGGTTTCTCAGTTCACTTAAACTAGAATCCTAAGTTCTATCTGCAAGGCTCCCTCCCCCACCTGCCAGCTCCTTGCAGCCTCAAGGTTGGGACTCCTTCCCGTGCCTCCGCAAGGAGTGGTCCCACCGCCGCCCTGACCCACCCATGATCTCACACACCCCGCAGCAGGCTCACACACCAGCACATACACACTCCCCCCACCCCCGACCACAGGGCATGGTCACAAACACAAATGGCGTGGTCACACACACACGCCCCGCGGCCCCACCCATCTCCCTCCCTCACACACACACACACACACACACACACACACACACACACGCCCCGCGGCCCCGCCTCCCCCCCCCCACCCGCTCGTCCTCTGCCCACGTCCCGCCGGGTCAGAGGCTCCCGCTGTGCCCCGGCAGGTGGGTCCACACGGACAGCGCCGGGCAAACGGGTGGCGCCGCGCCAACTCTCACTGCTCGAAGGCAGGCTGACTTGCACCCGGGCCCTCAGCACAGGACCCGGGAAGAGGTCTCGGAGCCGTCGCCCACAAAGCCTCTTCCACTTCGCTCCCGAAAACTCTCTGCGACCGGCCGGGGCGTCCCCAGTCCCCCGTGCTCCGGAGGCTGGACTTCCGGCCCCGCGCGGTCCGCAGGACGGAAGCGGTTCCTGAGGAATCGTGTCCCTCGCGGCGCGCCGTCCACCCGTGAGCGCCTGCGCAGGGCCGGCGCGGAGCAGGCGGGCATGGCGTTCCGACAGGCGCTGCAGCTGGCGGCCTGCGGCCTCGCGGGAGGCTCGGCCGCCGTGCTCTTCTCGGCGGTGGCGGTGGGGAAGCCCCGCGCGGGCGGGGACGCGGAGCCGCGCGTGGTCGAGGCGCCGGCGTGGGCGGGGTCCGCGCGCCCCGGGCCGGGCGTCTGGGACCCCAACTGGGACAGGTGCGGGGGCCGCGGGTGGCGTCGGGCGCGTCAGTCGTCAGCGGTGGGAACTCTCCTGCGCCTCTGCCGTTCCGTTCGATCCGATGTGGTCGGTTCTGCGGAGGGGCAGGCGGGGCAGGCTCGCGGGCGGATTTCTCTTCCGGATGTGGCCGCGAGGCTGGCGGTGATCGGGGGCGCCCTCGACCCCTCTTCCGAACCCAGGCCGCCTCGCCTGTCCCAGAGGGTCCTTTGGGGGAAGGAGGACGCTGGTGCCTGGGACAGTGCCTGGCAAGCGGGGCGGTCCGAGGTGGTCGCTTTCAGGAGGGGACAGAGGGTCGGACTTGCGTGTAGGCGGTCAGCCTGGTCTCCCTCGCTTTTGGGAGCGCTGGGATTGGAGGATGGCGTGCTGACCCCAGCCCTGCCTGACTGGGAGAGACGGGGGACGTGCGGCGGAGGTGAGAGCCTGGCCCTTAAAGGGACCGCTTTGCGGGGAAGATGTGCAGGGACATGGCTAGACTTCGTGATAGGAACGGGAACCTCCGGGTCTTGCTCAGTGCATGGCCGCAAGCCACATGTGCTTATTGAGCACTTGGGAAGTGGCACCTGGAATCAGGAAACAGTTTTTAGTGTTATTTGATGTTGATGGATTTAAATTTAAAAAACAAAACAGTGCGGATTTTTAAATATTGTTTATGTGTTGCAGTGATAGTATTGTTGATGCGTTGGATTAAATAAAGTGAGTTTTTGAAATTTTACCTGTTCCTTTCTAGTTTTTAAATATGGCTTCTTAGAAATTTTGAAGTCCATAGGTCGCTGGTGTGTTTCTATTGGACAGCACTGCTCTGGAGCCTGGGAGTGGCCCTTGTGCGATGGTTTGCCAGGTCCCAGCTCCTCCTTCCTACTTACTCTGAGTGGGGGGCGCAGAACTAGTATTCACGGGCAGCCTAGTTGTATCAGGAACTTCATAGGTATTCTTTGTTTTTGTTTTTAAGATTTTAATTAGTTATTTGACAGAGCAAGAGAGCACAAGCAGGGGGAACAGTAGAGGGAGAGGGAGAACCAGACTCCCCACTGAGCAGGGAGCCCCATATGGGGCTCAATCCCAGGACCCTGGGATGGGGACCTGAGCAGAAGGCAGACGTGTAACCATCTGAGCCAACCATCACTGAGCCCCTGGTATTCTTTGTTTTAAATCTTAAAAAAAAAAAAAAAAAAAAAATCCTGGGGCGCCTGGGTGGCTCAGTGGGTTAAAGCCTCTGCCTTCGGCTCAGGTCAAGTGTCAGGGTCCTGGGATGGAGCCCCGCATCGGGATCTCTGCTCAGCGGGGAGCCGGCTTCCTCCTCTCTCTCTGCCTGCCTCTCTGCCTACTTGGGATCTCTGTCTGTCAAATAAATCTTCTAAAAAATATCTTACGATAGTTTTAGATTTATGGGAAAATTGGAAAGTTGAGAGTTCTTACATACTCTACCCCTGATTTACTCTGCTACTAACGTCTCAATGCTAGGACAGTGTATTCTTCACAGTCGGTGAACTGATACCTGTATGTTATTATTGATTGATATTCACACTTTTTTGAGATTTCTTCCGTTTTCAGCTATTGTCTGTTGTCTCTTCCAGGATCCCGCATGACAGTTAGTCATGTGTCCTCAGGCTTCTCTTGGGTGTGACAGTTTCTCAGACTTTCCTTGTTTTGATGACCTTGACATGTTGAGTGGCACTCAGGAATTTTATAGTATGCCCCTCAGTTAGGATTTGTCTGTTTTTCTCATGATTTGACCAGGGTCATACTCTCTTTTTCAAACATCAGTACAGTCTTCTAAATTTCCTCGGTTTTTGGTGTTTTTGTTTTAAGATTTTCTTTATTTATTTGGGAGAGGAGAAGCAGACTCCCCGTGGAGCTGGGAGCCCTATTCGGGACTCAATCCTGGTACTCTGGGATCATGACCTGAGCCAAAGGCAGCTGCTCAACCGACCGAGCCACCCAGGCACCCCCCCCCCTTTTTTTTTTTTTTAAGGAAAAATATTTATTCTGAGATTAAAGGACGTAATTGAAGTAGCACTGGACTCTAGCTTTATTGGTTGCGGCCAACACACTGTATTTGCTCACCAAGACTAGGTTTATGAAGGGGGAGGCTGTCCGTGCTGGAAAGTTCCAGAGCCTTTTCGTGGAGAACCTCATCGAGTCTGGGCTCCCTGTGTCTGTGCCCGTAGTGCCTTGGGCTCCAGTGTGGCATCTCAGCCTGTGTTAGGACACCCCAGGCTCGCCCAGCAGGACCCCTGAGTTGCCACTGTTCCCTTGAGGACACTCTTTCCCTAGTTCTGCCCATCCCACAGACCGTTAGCTTTTATTAATTTCAGTTCTGGGCGCTACCAGACATGCCTGTCTTCATAAGATCTGGCCGTTTCTCAGCATCGTGGCTGCTGGTGCCCCTTGCCCTCACCCCCTACCGTCCCCTCAGCTCTACAACCTTCCGGGAGTGCCATCCAGTAGACTTTTCATGATAATGGGAATGTTCTCTTCCTTGCTGTCCAGTGTGGTCGCCACTATCCCATGTGCTACTGAACCATTTCAGATGTGCTTAGTGTGGCCAGGGAAATGGAGTCAGATTTTTAATTTTCATTATTTTGAATTTAAGTAGCCACATGGCCAGTGGCTGACATTGGACAGCACAGTTGCAGACTCTGCATCAGCGAGGCCGTACTGGCCTCGTGGGTCCTCCCCCAGCCACCCCTTCCTGTTACCTGGTTTCGTTTTCTGCACATCACTTACCACCAGGTCTTTTAATCAGTCTCCTCACTAGAACACAAGCTGCACGAGGGCCTCGCTGCTCTGTCTCGTTCACTGTCTGCTCACCCAGAACAGGCCGGGCACTCAGCTCTGTGTGGTAAATGAGATGTGGTCCGAGGGGATGCACTCTCCGGGGCCAGCGGCAGAGAGCAGAGTGCAAAGGGCAGGTCTTGTCCCTGCACTTTCCCAGGATGGAAATACTGTCTTGTCAGAAATACTCAAGGCTGACTTGTGAGCGGGGATCACAAGGACACGCCTCTCCTATTTCAACATTAGGCGAGAACCACTGTCCCTGGTCAACCTGCGGAAGAGGAACCTGGACTCTGGAGAAGAAGAACTGGCGTCCAGGTTGGACCACTGCAAAGCCAAGGCCACACGACACATCTTCCTCATCAGGCACTCCCAGTACCACGTGGATGCCTCCCTGGAAAAGGACCGCACTCTGACGCCCCTGGGTACGTGCTGGGGCTCAAGCCCCAACTGACACCCATGCTGGTGGCGCTGGGCCCCTTTGGACCTGGGTCAGGGGCTTGGCCGAGATTCAAGAATTGTCATTCACAATAGGTCATCAGCCTAACTGACATGAGACAGGCACGGGAAACATCCTCAACTTTCAAAAACAGATGGTGGCTCTCACGATCAGATCCGAAGCCCGGCGGAGGCGTTCCTTGCTCACGCCCTGCTGGTGGCACGCCGTGTGCACCCCGTTTTGCTTGACCTAACTTGTTGCTGAAGATCCTTCTGGCCAGCACTTGCAGATCTCCTTACAGCCGGCTTCCTGATGGTAGAGACCGAGCGGTGGCTCCGGCATCTCCCGATGGAAATGCTACTCATTGCTGAGTCTTGCCGCCTGCGTGGTGCTGCTGGGTGTGCCCGCCGGCCGCAGTCTCTGTGCCTGCGTGCAGGCGTATCTTCCCAGGAGAGGAAGCGCAGGGCGGGCTGAGATAGAGTTTAAATTTGTAAAGATTTCTGTGTCGGACAGGATCTGACCCATTTGTGTCCGTACTGAAAACCCAGACGGTCTAAAGCGTTTGGCGGCCTGTTCTGCAGCTTGCCGGGCGCCCCCAGTGCCCTGGGTGCTGAGTGCACATGTGCGCAGCGCAGCCTCGTCCACGGCGCTCCCGCATGCGGCCGGCACTGACTGGCCCAGGGCATTGTCAGCTAGATTCTAAGATCTATGTTTGAGAAAAAGGATTTGTGTTTGTACGAATCCGTACTTAGTAACGCGGAGGCCGTGGGCATCTCTGATAATGGCACAGCTGGTGGGTCAGTTTTAGGACAAAATTGCATAAAAGGGGCATGAGGGACCCAGAAATAGTAACAGGACCCTCCCCAGACTTCAGTCATCTTCAACCTTGGTCGTTGTTTTAACATTTCTTCTCTGTGGGGCCGAAGGTAACTGCGTCACTGATTTTACCTGTGGAGTGCCTGCCCGTGCAGGAAGGCCCAAGCCCCAGGAGGGTCTGCCCACCTTGTACCCCAATCCTTTTTTTTTTAAAGATTTGATTGATTGATTGATTGGATTTAACCCACTGAGCCACCCAGTTGCCCCTCGTACCCCATCCTAACGGTACTTGATGAGGACTGGAGTATTTGTGAAGTAAAAGACGGGACCCCAGCAACATGTAATTCTCCGGTGTTTTGCACCTTCAAGGTCGTGAACAGGCAGAACTAACCGGGCTCCGACTTGCAAGCCTGGGGTTGAAGTTTAATAAAATTGTCCATTCGTCCATGACCCGGGCGACAGAAACCACTGATATAATCAGCAAACACCTGCCAGGTGAGTGCCGGCCACCCCGGTCCCGGGGCGGCAGGACGGAGAAGGGCAGAGGGCCCTGGGCGGCTTCTCCTGAAGGGGCAGCGCTGAGTCCCTGCTTCTGCCACAGGAGTCTGCAAGGTCAGCACAGACCTGCTGAGAGAGGGCGCCCCCATCGAGCCCGACCCTCCCGTGTCCCACTGGAAGCCGGAGGCTGTGGTAAAAACCCCCCTTCCCCGGGGAGCATCCCCCACTGCGCCCCCTCGGCCCGCTTCCCCATCCCCCTCCACCCACGGCCCGCGCGCCGCCGCCTCGTACTTAAGATTCCTTCCCCTGCCCCCAGCAGTATTACGAAGACGGAGCCCGGATCGAGGCCGCCTTCCGGAACTACATCCACCGGGCAGATGCTAAGCAGCAGGAGGACAGTTACGAGATCTTCATCTGCCACGCCAACGTCATCCGCTACATCGTGTGCCGGTGAGGGCGACCGAGGGCTCCCTGCCCCACCTTCCCTCCTGCCAGCCTGTGCGCCGGCTCACCTGCCCAGGAGGCCCCCTTCAGCCTTCTGGCGAAACGTCCGTTCGCAGTTTTTCACCACGATGCCTGTTTGGTGGAATAGCACAGACGCAGCCCGCTGGTGCCAGCACGGGCTGGGGTGCCCGAAGCCAGTGGCACGGTCCGGGTGACGCTCGCGTGGTCACTTGGTCAAGGCCCTGGGCGCTGGACCTCGGCCACCGCACTGTCATGTGTTCCCCCTCGGGGACTGGCGAGCGTCTGGGGAGACGGTGCAGATCCGCTCTCCCTCCAGTTCGTAGCAGCTGGATCTAGCCCGTCAGTGGGTCCCGCCGTGACAGAGGGTGCTTGGCTCAGGATGGCTTTGCGTTTGCTTCATCCTGCCCTCATTCGTTAACTGAGGGGCTCCTGTGAGAGCTCACGTACTCTCCGCTTGTTCGTCTACAGGACCACGGACTGGCCGATGTGTTTGGCGCTGTGGGCTGTGACCCATCACCGTGTTGGTCACTCCGCTGCTCTGGCTTCCGGGCCCCTGGAAGGAGGCTGCTGTGTCCTCTGGACCTGCCTCACTGCCCGGCACTAGCGCAGCTTCCAGAGCCCCCATGAGTGACACCTGCCCTGAGCTGCAGACGTGGGCCAGCGGGCTGGAGGCAGCTGGCCCGCTGAGTGCTATGTATTTGACCGAAGCTCAGTACAAAATTTGAAAGGACTGAGACCCCAGCCACCCTCTGGATCCATTAGGAAGCATGTGTCCGGCACTTTAACAGCTGAGGGACTTCCCCTTCTTGCGTGACCGGTCTGTCAGTGGCAGGACAGGACACAGCCTGCTGGCTGACCTGTGGCACTGTCCAAGTCCAGACGCAGGGTCCCTGCTCACTGTGCTTGACCCTCGGGCCTGTCGTCAGGGCTGCGGGCGGGGGCACGCGCTTCCCCTCCAGGGTCACGTGCACAGCCTCTGGTGAGAAGCCCATGATATCTGAGGCGGGGTCTCGGGGTGCCAGGAGCCAGGCTTCTCAGGTGCTCACAGGGCTCTAGGCCAGGTGGAGTGGCGGCTGGGGAAGAGGCGTGGGCCTTGGACGGGGCTCCACACCCTCCAAATAAGCGCTTCCGGAAAGCCGACCTCAGTGCTCCTGCGCTCGGCGCACGCTGTCCCGGTTTGCTGCTCTGGGCATCTTGCGTATGGAAACACCATGTTAGAACACACCCTGGGACAGGCTGGACTAAGCAGCCACTAGAAGGGACCCCCATGCTGAGAACATCAGGAGTGTTTGGGGACTTGGAGTAGAGGTGACCTGTGTGCCATAAAGGGCTAGAAGGAGCCAGAGCATCCCCGTCACGATACGTGAGGGCGCTCTGGAGATGGTGAGGGAGAGAAGACTTTAAAAAGCAGCATGAAGGTAGTTGTTCCCGAGGTTGCAGGGTGAGCCGTGGGGATGCCCTTTGTCCATGTAGACATTTAGGGCACAAAGGACGTCTGATGATTGGGGAAGCCGTAATGGTACTGGCCTTTTTGGCAAATACTGCACCTAGAATGTGCGTCTGAGAGCAAGGAAAGGCTCTGGGGCCCCATTCCTAGGGGAGAGTGGGTCGGGAGCGGGTCTGCTCCATCGCCCGGCCGGGCTGCCTTTGCCCCCTTTTGGTGACACTGGAAGTTCAACCCCATGCCCTTGTAAGAAGCTGGGGATTTCTGACCCACACGCTTGACTTGGGTGGATCCCCTGACCCAAAGAGGGGCTGGGCCGCCACCACGCCCCTTATTTGGATGGGGTGGCATCAGCCCAGCAGCTCCTTTCTGAGAAACCCCTTGCTTGAAAACCTTACCTATATGGGTCCCAACCCCAAGAAAGTCTGCTCCAAGGTCTTGACAGGGGTTGGGGGCCCTTAGCGTTGTCCCAACCCCAGCCCGTTTTGGTGGCAGAGCCCCCTGTTCTAGCATGTTCTTTCTCTTCCCAGGGCGCTGCAGTTCCCTCCAGAAGGCTGGCTCCGCCTGTCGCTCAACAATGGCAGCATCACCCACCTGGTGGTCCGGCCAGATGGCCGAGTGGCGCTCAGGACCCTTGGGGACACGGGGTTCATGCCTCCGGACAAGATCTCCCGCTCCTGAGGGCTGCCCGGAGGCCCTGCTCTCCTCAGTCCCCCTGTGGCTCCCGCGGGTGCTGCCGAGGACACGGCTCCTTCCCCGTCTTCCCTGCGCAGGCTGCTTGGCGCTCTTGCTGCACTTCTCCAGGACGGTGAAAAAGTACCTAAGATGTGGCGTTTTGGTCTGTCCTTCCGGCCCAGGATGGAAAAGGGAATTGTTACGAGCTGATCGGCCTGGTTTCTCTCTGGGGGTTTTCTGCCTTGTCTGCCAGGACGAGGCTTCACTCTTGCTGTCTGTGGGAACCACGGCTGGTCCGCACGGCTGTCTTCGCTCCTGACCACGCTTGGCCACGCGAGCCCCTCGAGGCTGCGAGGAGGGGCTGCCAGCGCTCCCATTCAGAACTTGTCTACATTCTTCTCCTTTCTTGAGACCCTTTTATCACTTTAAATATTTGTCAACTAAAGATTCTTCTCATCTGGGTTCTTGCTTTGATAACCCGTTTCTCAGTCCCGACTCCTGCACCTCTGGCACTGTCGGGCCTCCCCAGCGCCCCGCGGTGAGGGAGGTGGCTGGGTGGTGATCGGACAGACGGCAGGGTGTCCTGTTCCAGTAAAACACTCGCCAGCTCCAACTTCGCCTCTGGCCGTTCCTCCTTCATGCTTACGGATTAAACTATTTAGATGTGATGTGTCCATCCCAAATACTCTGTTAACTTAGGAGAAACTACAATTTCTATGAAGTGGTTGTGAACATTTTCTGCAGTCAGTGAAACTAATTGGGACATTTGATCCATTCCTCTGTAACTTTGGAGATAACTGCAAATAAAAGTTTTATTTTACTGATTTTTCCAAAGTCGTGATTGTAAATATTTTCAAGAAAATAGGAAGCCATGCTGTGCACCAGACAGCAGCCCCAGAGCTGCTGCGACGGTTGCGGCTGCAGCAACAGAAGGCTCTTTGCCTCGGTATTTTGTGGTCTCAGGGTTGACGGCTTCGCAGGGCATCTGCCCACCAGGGGCTGAGGCCCAGACCCAGGACAGTGAGCCAGAGAAATGGTTTTTCACAGGCACCCGTCATGCACTTTCTAGAAACTGTTTTGACAAGCCAGGCACTGTGCCAACTTCTCAAAGCACAGAAGTAAAAAGCACTACACCTCTGACCTCAGGAGTGAAGGAGGCCCAGGAAAGCAAGGGCCACGTGTCCCACCGAGCCTGAGACCTGGACCCTCGGACCCAAATGCCTGAAGGTGGAGGTGGCAGGTCCCCAACTCCCTTCCCTCAAGGGGTTTGCACAGTTGTCTCACTCTACCATCTTCAGATCTTTTTTCTTTACTTTTTTTTTTTCTTTTGAGAGAAAACATGAAAGGGGTGAGGGGCAAAGGGAGAAGCAGACTCGCTGCTGAGCAGGGAGCCCGATGCAGGACTTGATCCCAGAACACTGGGATCATGACTGAGCTGGAGGCAGAGGCTTAATGACTGAGCCAGCCAGATCTGCCTTTACGGCAGCATTTCACTTGATGCCAAGACGCAGGGCAGCGTTTTGGAAACAAAGTGAGTCCACATGGGGGGACGCAGCCAAGGAGCAAGAGTGGGCGCTGACCTAGGTCACAGGGGCCAGTACCGCCCGGTACCAAGACGGAGGCTCATCTGAGGTGGGACAGATGACTGAAAACTTGTGTCAGCAACAGTATCCTAAGTTTGGCCAAAAGGAAGCCTGCAAGTCAGGAACCTGTGTAACATGAGGGAACCGGAACGGACAACAGTGGCAACAGAGCAGCCAGTTCCTATTTGGTTGTGCTATTTATTCCAAAATATTTTCTTCTGAGACAGTCAGGAAAGGAACTAAGTGCTGTCTGCAAAACAGAAAATCCTTACAGGTTTTGTACACAAATGCAAAATGTGTCAGACAAGAAAAGTGCATGCCTTGAAGAACCCAGCAAGGAGACCCAACTCAGGGCCACGGCACAGTGAGCGATGACATCCGAAGTCACAGCCTGTCAAGGCAGTAATCCCACAGACCACCGCTCCCTCTGAAAGCTGTGAAAGTTGCTGGAAACATCCCAGAATTAGTCGAGAGTATTTGTCTGTGGTCCCTGCTGTTCGGGCGAAGGTCTTCAGAAAGATGTGACTGCCCATTGACTGGTGAGCTCGTCACGGCCTCCCATCCCTGGATGTGCACTCCCCTCACCTGTCCCATCCCAGAGGCTGCTGCAAGGACACGGCCTTGAGATGGCGAGGTGGGGCTCAGCCAAGAAGGGCTTCCACGTAAACTCTCCGGATTAGGAGGAGGGTGGATGCAGGAATCTATTCATCTGGCCACCAAGACAAGCCTCGTATGTAAAGTCTTCTGCTTACTAAACCTGCCACCTACTAAGCTGGAGTGGCCTGGCCCTTTCCTTAGTCCCTTTCTGCCCTTTGAATACAGGGACCAGGTCAGGTCTAACCCGGGAGACTCCCAAAACGGCTGCAAACTGGCACCTGCCCCATAAGGTGAGAACTCATTCTATAACACCCTGGTGGTGGCTATCCCCAGTCAATGACCAGGGGACTTTCCTGCGTCCCTTGTGCCTGGCACCAGAGCACCACCCCACTGTGGCAGAGGGGTCCCCATCACCTCTTTGGAACTAAAGTTACACGCCGGTTGTTAACATCACAGGAAAGGTTTTTCATTTCCGAGGGCAATTATGAAATTTGTGCTAGCTTATATCAAAGTTCAAGTCTTTCAAGACCGTGTTAGGTATGAAAGGGGCCGCAAAACAGCATTCACCACTATCGGATTAACGTATTGTTTCATTACAAAACTACCTAAGATTTTACTAAAAACAGCACTTTGCCTAGCCACCCACAAGAACAGTTTTTCTGAAAGCTTAGAATTATTACCATATGGTTTTAATAATAATTTATTTCATTAAGTAGTTTAAAAATGTATTAACTGGGGCCAGGGCCACCTTATATAAACAAATGGACAAACAGGCAAAGATAACCTAAACCTTCAGAAAATAAGAACCATAGTCTGCAAAATTTGGACAGAAACACTTTTAATTTCCATCCTCATATTTACAACATATGCGTAACAGGATTTTACAGAAAACAGATCATTGCTGTGAATGTACTATCTGTATTCTAATTTCTTTTGAGAACAAAGATGCCTTTTGTAAATGCCACTGACTTTCAGAATAGAATGTATTTTTCTGTGTTACATCCAGATCGTTACACAAGTGAAAACACCCTGTGTAACCACCTTTTAAGTTTTAAAATCCAAATGTTGATTCCAATATTCCTGACCTGTCTCTTGTTAGCAGATGAAAGAAATAAGCTTTTTTTTTTTTTAAACACAAGTTCCAATTCAGAATTCTTATAAACAACAACAACAAAATCTCACGCCTACTTAGTATCCCTGTATATTCGCATAAAGCAAGTTTCAGGAGAATAAAAAATGATTTACAAAAGGCACTGGATTTAGCAAAAATTGGTAGAGTTTTCCATTTTGGATCAAACACTGGAAATATTCACAGAGCACCCCCAGTGCGCGAGCAGTCGTGTACGCCGGAGAGAAGTAACTCAGGTGTGGAGTTTTGGGCATCAATCACGGCAGTGGTTCTAAGATGACCCCCATGCTCCAGGCAGAACCCCAGAAGGTCATGGCCACGGGGAAGTTAAAATAAATGGAGCAAGGTTACTGACCGGGACTCAACTCTCTAGTTTCTACCCTAAAACGCAACCCTCTTTCATAAAGGAGATCCAGTGGAAGTGAATCTGGAAATATGCAATAAATTTCAAACCCGGAGAACTCGAAGATCACTTTATCGGCACAACCCCGCAACGAAACCAAGTGACTGGCAGCGCAGGTTCCTTAGAGCTGCTGCTCCGTCAAGTGCGGGGACCACTGGCAGGACTCCCATGGACCAGAGAATTTATTCCCAGAGAAAAGCTGGTTTTATCTTCTGGTCACTAGCTTAAATGTTTGTGATGAGCCAAACTTGCAAGTCTAAGTCATCTTCACGTTTGTTTGCCCCCAGACACGCACCTTACCAATTGGTCTAAGCCACTGGGACCAAGCGGCAGAACAAAAGATTTCTATCAGGAACGAAAAAGTCAGAGACCCGTCCCAGAAAAGGAAGATGGCACGAAATTCATCTTTGCTGTAAGAACAGGGGACTGGCAGCCCCGGCTCTGGCACACACCATGGGAACGGCGTCCTCCGCTTGCCCACGGTGAGCTTAAGTCCACACTGTTACACGCTGACGATTCTCAGAAAGTTTGTAACTGGATTTGTTTCCATCAACTTCTCCCCAAACCCCAGAAAACTAAATTTTATACAAAACATTTGCATTTTCTAAAAACCTTTTACTCTCAAAATGAGAACTAATAAATTAATCAGAATATATTCTTTTTGGTAAGTTTTAGCAATAAACACTTTACCCTTCTTCCTTTAAAAACAAACAAGAGAACGAGCCGCCCAGCAGCTTGCACCTGCCTTACAAGGCCGTGAGCTGCGCCAGGCGCGCCATTCTGCGGAGGTGGCTCCCATGCGCAGGGCTGTAGCGCCCAGGGCTGCCCAGGCCTGGGGAGTGGGATGCGGGCCCGGGCTTCCCAGGGCTTCTCCCGGGGCTGCAGCTGTGGGGACAACCGACATCCAGCTGCTGAGACTCCAGCTTCCCTTTCAGCGCAGGGCTTGGCCAACTGAGGAAACCAAGAAAGCGCTGTCAGCACCAACGGGTGATATGGGCCCAGTCCCAAGCCCTAGGGGACCACCTGGTTCCAGAACGGGTGCTGCAAACCTCAGGACCATGAGCCCCGAAGATTCACTCTGTGAATCCGACCACGGCTCCTGGCTGCTTCCAACCTGCTCCCCCACCGGGTCAGCAGCATCCTCCGCTTCCCACCTAACCGCACACCTGTCTGCGCAGGGTCCGCCAGCCGCGGCCTCGTCGGGAGCTGCGAGTCAGCCTGGCCAAGCAGCACTCCGAATGAAGTGCTACGTGAACATACTGAGTCACCAGCGGATGGCCCGGAAGCCAGCTACCAGCGAGCCCAGTGTAACACAGGTCACCCTGCAGGCCCACTGACCTCTGTCTGTCAGTGGGGGAGTAGCACAGGACGGCACTCCTCCATCTGTGCACAGCCGGGTACTGCTGAGGATCCACTTCTGTACACTCCAGAGCGGCCAAAACATCTCGATCCAGTTTTGACGGCTCCTCTCTACATGGCAGAAAAAAAGGAAAGAAAAAGCAGAAACACTTGTGATTAAAAAGACTTGCAACGCCACTACTCAAGAGCCTAGGACAGGAGCAGAGGGCAAGCAGAGAGCAAGCAGAGGCCAGGAGCTGCGGGTCTGTTCCTGCCACCACCGGACCCAGCTATCAGGGCCACGATGTGGGCTGTGCAGCGACAGAGGCCACACTGGCAGACAGAAGGCACTGTCCCACAGGGGGCATGATGGACCCAATACTGAGTATCTCCACCTCCAGGGTCACCGACCAGAAGGCATATCCCCTGGGAGGCTGAGATTACCCCAGGATGGGCTTTCTTCCTAAAACACACCGAGTTCTTGGTACAGTTCCAGTTGTTCTGGGGAGGACCACTTCCCCAGGGAGCAGAGCGAGGCGTGAGGCTGGGCTGGAAAGGAGAACACGTGTCGCACCAACCTGGAAGATGGCAACACAGCACCAGGAGCTACACACTCGTGCAAGAGCTGGGAGCCAGAAAAGCACGTCCAACCAGGTTGTGGGCAGAGAAAAGGTTTAAGAAAACTAGGACAGTGCCACGTGAGCTCACGTCCACTCCCATGGCCCGCCACAGCGTCAGGCGCACTCCCACATTCACTCCCACAGCCTCACGCACGCACACACCCCCCACTCGTACCCAAAAAGGAAGAGCCTCTCCACAGGCTCCTTCGTAGTGGGGACCCCTGAGGGCTCTGAGGGCATGGAACCACAGTTCTGCTGAACCTCGGGCACAGGAGTGTCAGGACCCAGATGTATTTTAGCCATTTTGGCTGACATTTCGCTCTCTGTCCTGGTTTGGTTCTCTGTAAGCGTGTCAGCAGCAGGCGGCTCTAACAAGTCATTCTCGACTGCATCCGTTCTTGATGTGAAGCTCTTCTTGTCCCTAGTTTTCCTGCTTTTATTTGGTGTCTTGGAAAGATTACTTCCTCGGTCTTGCAATTGCAGTTTATCGAACTCAACCGTCAAGCCGGAGAATGGCGAGATGAGTGCTTCTCCGGCGCCTGGGGCCTCCAGCCTCTTCCTGCCTGGGGTCCTGCTGCCGCTCAGGGGGCCACAAAACCCATTCTCGCTGCCGTGGGGACTGGTCAGGGTGGATGCTTCTATAAGGCTGGTCTCCTGCTCCAAGGGAAGGATGTCACACTTCGAGTCCCCAAAAGTGCTAACTGTGGGCTGGGTGTTGTTTCGAGCTGTGTTCTGTCGATTTTTAATCTCTTCCAAGCTCAGGTCGTCGTCTTCATCCAGAAACGCCCTCACAGAGATGGAATTGCTGCACTTCCGAGCACGGCCTACAAGGGAGAGAGAGCAGCTCCTCAGAGGCGCGGGTGACACCGTCCGCGAGGGATCACGCGGTGCAGCCGCAAATCCCCAGGAGCAGCAGCCAACGGCCTCTCCTTCAGATCCACCCGCTCGGACTCCCAGACAGAGTCTGCGCCGCCCCTTGGGAAAAGCCAAGCAGGACCCTGCACAGGGAAACAGCAGCGTCCAGCCTCCCACCTTCAAAGGCAGGAAAATGAGGAGGCCAAGGTCAAGGGCAGGCATGCAAGCACGGGACGCGACAGTGGCTGGTACCTCCCGCCTGACTTGACACCAGGGCCGAGAACACGAGCGACTGACAGAAGTAGCAGGCGCCGGCTCTCCACATGGACGCGCTTGCTGGGGTGCGGCCACAGGGCAGGGGCCGGGTCCCAAGAACCCACAGACCGCTGTGTGTCCTTACCAAAGGCAGAGGGGTTCTCCTGACGACAGGCCTCATTTTCTCCCGAGTCTTGTGGGGCCTTTATGCCTGCCTCCTGGTGACTGAGATATTCTTCTAGCTTTTGCAGACCCTCCTGGGAAGACAGATCAACAAAACAGCCCAGAAAGTCCCAGTATTCGACCCAGGGGTACCCCAGCTCGCGAGCCAACTCCCTGCAAGAGTAAGACAACGCGTCAGTCGGAAAACACAGAACGGACGGACCACACAGAAAACAGCCACTCTGTGCCGGAAGGGCCAAGCAGTGCCTGGAGTCTCGGCTGTGACTCTGATCCTATCGTAAATGTGGGGTAAAACAGTACTTTGCGTTTTCTCGAGCAGGGCCAGACTAATAAGCAGGTTTCGGACACGGGCCGCCACACTGAGCGCACTGAAGTCATGGCGAGAGAAGGGGCCCGCGGCCACCCCACTCGCACCACACGCTACAGAGGCAACAGGTCAGACGTGAATCCCCATAAACAGAATGGCCTTCCTGTTTCCTTAAAACAACTGTATAAAGTTGGAGAGGATTCTGGTTTTGTTTAGGCGCAAAAGCTCAAGCTGGGAATCTGAAATTATGGGTATATTTTGAGACAAAGTTTTAAAACAATTCAATGTAGCTTTAACACTGTAATATAGATTTCTGACTACGGAGACAACACTTTTCATGGACTTTTTTAGTAGCAGCTTCTGGCCACACCGCCTCTTGTGTTTTATTTCCTGCTCTTTTGCCAAGGCAACACCCCCCATACGGCCATCATACAAAACACTGCCATGAGTCTCTGCCTGGAGAGGGACCGCCGGCGGACACCTCTGCCACAGCATGTGCGATGTCTGCAGGAGTCAGACCGCAGGGAAAAGGCTTTACACCCCCCTCTCCAACCCCATGAGCACTTCCCAGGAATGACTATTTTGCAGCTGGAACAGCTTTCTGTCCTCAGCCAACACAGAAGCATGCAACATACAAAACGACACTGCCACTCAGCTCCGGTCCCTCCGTGCTAAAGCCAGCCAGTACCTTCCCACCCTCTCCATGCCTCTTTCTGGATCCGTCTTCCTGACATTGTGAAAGAAGCCTGCTTTCTCTCGAGGTGGCGTTTTCCAGAGCTTGCGAAAATCTTCTGCCTGAGGAGAAAACGTCCTGAGCTGTGCTATGCCCCCAAGTCACGGGAAGCACCAGCACCACAGAGCCCGCTGAGTGCCTCCCGGCACCCCTCCCTGTCCTCACACCCCGGGCAACGTGCCCTCCTGTGTGGCAGCTGGACAGACCGCAGGGCCACATTAGGACAGCAGCACCGAGGGGCTCTGGCAAGGCTCCACAGCCTCCGTCTGAGGGGCCCAGGCTGGGCTGTGAGGGTCAGAGCTGCCACACTGAGAACCTCAAGTCACTTTCCCATCACACAAGAGGAAAATGAGTGTTTACATTTTTAAGTCACTCAGAGATTTGTTTTACGCAACCTAATCTAACCTACCTGATAACACCTGTTCTTGGAGACACTTCCGTAACAGCAAGTAACTAGTTATTTACAATTATCAACACTGGCGCGCGGGTGGCACAGCTGGTGAAGCATCTGACTCTTGGTTTCGGCTCAGGTCATGGTCTCGAGGTTTGGGACCCAGGCCCGTGTCAAGCCCCGCGTTCAGTGGGGAGTCTGCTTGGGATTCCCCCTCTACCCCTGCTCTCTTGCTCTCAAATAAATACATTTTTTTTTTAAAAGATATTATTTATTTATTTATTTGACAGGGAGAGAGAGAGATCACAAGCAGGCAGGGAGAGAGGAGGAAGCAGGCTCCCCGCTGAGCAGAGAGCCCGATGCGGAGCTCGATCCCAGGACCCCGGGATCATGACCTGAGCCGAAGGCAGAGGCTTTAACCCACTGAGCCACCCAGG